>NW_017803909.1:6618361-6639957 GCF_001625305.1 Branchiostoma belcheri | reverse complement strand
TATATACAGAGACTTTTAAGGAGGTCCGCAAGCCCTTTTCCGTAGAGCGTTATCTGCCGTTTTAATTCTACGTAGAGCGTAGACGGACCGCTCCGTCCGCATTTTGCGTGGAGCGTATTCGCCGTTTTAATTCTACGTAATGCGTTGTAACCACTTGGAATTTATCGTAAAGCGTAATCAAGAGGTTTCCGAATTCAGCGTATAGCGTTGTCGGGACCCCCCCCCCTTGCAGGCTGGGAAACCACTGACCCTATTATCCTGGTGCTGGTCCCAGGCACCCAAAATCTGAACCCCAGGATCCTCCAAGTAATATCAATTATAGATAAATCGTGATTGACTGTACTGTAGATATGCGTTTCCAGAAATTTCTCTTAGGTTTACATAATCTCCAAGCAGATCTTTTGGTGGGAGTAACACATTATCAAATTGGCCAGTCTGTAACCATTTCCCCGCCCAAGTGGTGGTGGTAGCCACAGTCATATAACTCTGTTCTGTTTATAGAAGAACATGACTGGATTGTCCATGTGAAAAATATCCTCAATTACAACGGTCTTGGACACATATGGCTAAACCCGAAGTTATATCATTTATATACTCAAAACAATTCCAGTTGCAATTGGTGGATCATTTCCCATGACCTGGAAACGGGCTGGCGTTGTTCCTATTTTTAAGAAAGGAGACCCTCAAGATAAATGTAATTACCGTCCTGTATCACTCCTCCCTACCTTGTCAAAGGTCCTCGAAAAAATTGTATACAAATTTATTTATAATCACCTCTTTTCAAATAATCTTATTTTCCCTCTCCAGCCTGGTTTTATACATGGGGACTCAACTGTGTGTCAGCTAGTTTATATTTGTCACACTATCCTTAAGCCTTTTGAGGAAGGGAAAGAAGTACGTTCTGTTTTCCTTGATTTTTCGTGGACCTTTGACAAGGTATGGCATTCCGGTTGTCAAAATACAGCAAAACGGAGTTGATGGTCCCTTAAGCGACGGTCACAACCCGCCGTACGTGCTTTTTCTCCGTACGTTTTTTGGGAGGCTACGTCTGCTACGTTTTTTTCTGAAAACGTGGAGAAGGAGTGTCGTCGACGCACGGTTGCACAAAGTGTAAGAGTGTGGTCTGCACGCCAAGTCTGGCCGTGAGCGGTTGCGTGCATCGTACGTATCGTACGTGCTTACAACGTACGATCTCTGTGCGATTGCAACTTTACCGTAGGGAGGCCGCACTCACACGTGCTTCTTCCGCACGGCACGTACGGGGCACGCGCGTCGCTCCTACTCGCACACACAGGTGGTGAATCCGCAGACCGCACGTAGAAAAAGTTTTACATGCACTTAAAGTTCTACGGCGTGTCTGCGTGCTCCCAAATCCGTAGGATTCCGTACAGAGATGGTACTCACCACGCACGGATGCCCTGCGTTTGCCCACGTTTTTGCACCTAGACAGCACGCAGAAGCACGTACGGCGGGTTGTGACCGTCGCATTACTAAACTGGATCCGCAGTTATCTATAGCGACGGTCACAACTCGCCGTACGTGCTTGTATGAACCCAATGCTGATGTCATAACTTTGGTTATTGAGTGATGTTCAGCTCACGTGAGTTTTAAAACTATAGTTTACATTTTCCGAAAGAATGAGCGTAACCACTAGTTAAAAAGGAAGTAGTTATAATACTGATCCATTGTCCTTAACCGAGCAGATATGGAAGACTATAGCTTTCACAATGTACATTCCTAACTCTACCTCAATTGTAATAGTGCACTTTCCCGTGGGAGAAAAAAAAGAAGTCAAATGAATGGTAACTGAACGCTATGGAAGACGACTACATTTGTTGACAACACACATAGATGAGTATTTTAACCTACCAGTGTCCAAGCTTTATCCCGAAATATCACTTCTTTCTAGAAATAAAAATGGACTTCTGTGTCATGCAGCCGAAATCCAGACCAACTGTATGTATACGTAGCACACAGGAAGCCTCGCTTGCCCTTGGCGGAAGATTTTGGTTACCGTATGTTGCCTAAAACAGAACGGATTTCTTTGGGGCATGACTGTGAAAAATGAACACAAATGAATAATGAATAGTCTGTATCTTCAAACGGCTTGAAAGACGAGGAAATCTGTCAAGAGCACAACTAGATCACTACTTCAACCTACTGAATGTCCAACTTTTATCCAAAAATATCACTTCCCTCTCGGTTTACTAAGGAAAATGCAATATTGCGTGGTGCGGTCAAAATATCCCTATGCAAAAACATACAGGTTTGAACGCAGTCTCTCGTCTCCCGAGCTTATGATTATAGAAGGTCTCTGTTTTCCCTTCTCGCCTGAAACCAAACTGATTTCTTTCAAATTCGACTGGCATATTCTTAAAACCTTACAAATGTACTCAGTGAATTCCCATGATGATATTCTCATTGGTTATTGATTTTCTCGTTAATTTCAGACATGCTAACCTTTCATTTGACAGCCATTTTAATACTTTGTCTTTTTGCTAAAGTCACTCATATCAAGTACAGGTGGTTGTAAGGACCCAGGCATGGGTATAAATGGTACGACTAGTTGTGTGACATCGAGTACAATGTGCATAAATGATTAATCTACAAGCAGACATTTTGGTGGCTGCAAAGACAGACTTAAATTGACTAGGCAGTATCCATTGGCCAGACATTTTAAATACGGTAGTACTATACTATCTTGCTAATGACTGTCCTAATTTGGACTCAGATGATGAAGATGACCAAATTACACTTTGAGGAAAAACAAAGTACATCTCTGGTGTGAGTCAACCAAGCCGCATCCAAAAATGTTGGTTTCGTGAAAATTCGCCATCGTTTAGCGAATTTCCATTTCGACGCGAGAAATGCTAATCTGGGCTCAGATGACCATATTACACTTTGAGGAAAAACAAAGTACATCTCTGGTGTGAGTCAACCAAGCCGCATCCAAAAATGTTGGTTTCGTGAAAATTCGCCATCGTTTAGCGAATTTCCATTTCGACGCGAGAAATGCTAATCTGGGCTGAGATGACCATATTACACTTTGAGGAAAAACAAAGTACATCTCTGGTGTGAGTCAACCAAGCCGCATCCAAAAATGTTGGTTTCGTGAAAATTCGCCATCGTTTAGCGAATTTCCATTTCGACGCGAGAAATGCTAATCTGGGCTGAGATGACCATATTACACTTTGAGGAAAAACAAAGTACATCTCTGGTGTGAGTCAACCAAGCCGCATCCAAAAATGTTGGTTTCGTGAAAATTCGCCATCGTTTAGCGAATTTTCATTTCGATGCGAGAAATGCTTATTTGGACTGTGTTGACCATATTACACTTTGAGGAAAAACAAAGGTTTCTCCAGTTATGCGACCAAAGCGGAAACGCCGGGAAACACGCACTCGCACACACACACACATGTGACACCGTGAAAGCAACACGCACATGCACTCTCAATTACGTGCACACAGCCACATACATGCAGAGAAACTCACTCACTCACCCGTTCACTCTCTGTGTTCAAAACTGAATTAAGTTGTCAGTTTTGCATATTGGTAGGTATTGTTTGTATGAGAGCTTGTAGTATGGACTGAGTTGTAGCAGCTAGTTTTACTTCACGTCTGAGTTTCTGGTGATTGGTTGCGTATTGGATATGGTATTGCAGTCACCAAAAGATCTGTTTGGAGATTACTTATGAGATTACTTAGCAGGAGTGTCTGTAGGTCAATGCTCTTATGACTGCTCCATAGTTGTATTACGTTTCCCTAGGATTGTGAGATTTTTTCTGGACTCCCTCTAGATACACCGTGAAGTTCCATCAACAATGTCGCCTTAAGTGGAGAACTAGGAGTAGGAACGTTTCCATTATACATTGATACCCAAGCGCAACTTAAGTCGGATATTGACTCAGATCACGTGTACAACCTTAGAATAGTTTTCAACAAGCTTACGATATTGCTGTAGAACATGGGAAGACCAGGTAGTTATTAAGCAAGAGATATCATACAGAGTTTTTAAAATGTTTGTTTAAAGTCAGCTGTAGACGTTAAGCATCCTGGAAATGTGTCCAAAAAGTTTGACAAAGACGAAACTGACTTGGCATTGGAGAAGCAATCCAAACAGAGCCAATTGCCAACTTGCGAATCCGCGATGTTATAAATATGAAATGGTAGTTATAAGAATCAACCAGCCGTTCGGAAACGTTGTCCTACTTGCAAACATACTGTTGAAGGTGAATTTCACTTCATGCGCAACTTGAAGAATGAGGACATAAACTTATGAACATGTTTACCAGCACCACAAACATAACCTTACCTATAAGACAAGCTACCTATAAGACAAGCTCAGACACATTTAATTTACTCATGCCATACTCACGCAATTTCTTTATATACAGACAAATATACATGTATGTATACTGCCTTACTCAGAAGAAATCTTATTACCTCTGACACCAACAAGTCGCGTTGACTTCATTCACTTTGAAAAGGTTTATTTAAGAAGCCGTAAGCTGGGCCACCGTGAAAGGACGTCACTTTGCATGCCTTTCTTTGCGCCTGCACAGAAAACAGGCGGATATTTGCGGAGGAAGAGCGCGAACCATGCTTAGGTTTGTGAAGAGAAGAAATGACCAGAAAAGTGACTTTTCTTTTTGCATTGTCCTTATTCTAAATAATACAGCATGAGTTATTTAGAACTCCTCTGTAATCCATGTAAAATGTTTTGAAAATATCTCGGAATATTTGAGAATCTTTGTAGGGTCGTTTCTGCACTTCCAAACGTCCTTTATCGTTTCAACGGGACGACAGCACTTGTCAACACTTGTGAATGTTGTTTATCTGAGCGACTTTAAGTTTTGGCCCCAGGAATCTAAAGACACCTGCAGTGTTTGATATTGAAACAGCTCGAATCGGCGACCAATAACTCTCAGTCATGTACTGAGTCAGAAGAATCGATGCGAGGAGGCCACCTGTCCGAGGGACGTTTGACTAGTTAGAATGCGTCGTATCATTGTACAATGCCAAAAACCTGTTGAATTTAATCTCTCCTAGGAGACAATGGGTTTCGTTTAAAATGGCTGAAATAACGGTCTTTGACATACTTACATGGAAACATAGTCTTTTTCATGCATATAAAATAAGCCTGGCTGACTCTTTTTGTAACGTCGAACGTCCTGGTATCAAATCCTGGTTAGGTTAAGGCCTGTTGGAGCGGACGTAAACTAACCAGGATGGTACCCAGGCTAGCTGTATATATCTTCATGAGAAATGATCAGCAGACCTATTAACAGCAGAGCTATAATAGTATAGGAGTCCATCATTGATTTGATTTGATTAGATTGTATAAAGAGATATATACAGCCATGACTGCCCACAACCGGAGGCTATTATAAAGGGCTAGAAAATAAACATTTGGGAACAGGGAACAGTTAACAGTGTCGGTTACACCTCAGATTAACACACTTTTACCTAACAGATCATCATCTTTATGAAAGTTTTGTCCACATTATGAAAGTAGTATGTCTATGGGGAAAAATTGGGACCGAGAATATAAGCGGTCGTTATGGCCGGATTGCCGGATACTAGTAACAGAAGTGGTCGCTTGAGATTATATGCCAATTTATCGGGTTTTAGTGACGTCATACAAAATAGTTGTAGGTGAATATGCCACTTCTTTTATTCATAAACATACAATCGTATGTCCAAATAATTAGGATTGATGTTCATTTTTCCGTTTTGGACACACCATTTCCCATGTCTCCAGCAAAGTTAACATAAATAATTTAGGACCAAAATGTTGTTATCTATATCTTGCCTTCATCTTGAAAACATACTTCCTTCCGACCCACTCAACGCAAACCACGCCACATTATGTACTTTACTTCTTACAGGCAGCGCCTCCCTCCCATACCCTACTAGCTGTCGTATCTTTGATATTGTGTTTAACTATATCCACCACTCTGGAAGATTTGACCAATCTCATTAATGTTATGCTATAGGTATTGGTGCGCCAGCCACTTTCATTTTATGTTTATGTTATACTTTATGTCATCCTTATGTTAACATTTGTATTATGTTTTATGAGCAGCGGATTCACATAAGCACAACAAGTGCTTCCTATCCAATGCTCAAAAATCCATGTGAATAAAATAAAATAAATAATTTACATTTGTATTATGTTTTATGAGCAGCGGATTCACATAAGCACAACAAGTGCTTCCTATCCAATGCTCAAAAATCCATGTGAATAAAATAAATAATTTAGGGGGAAAAGAATTTTTCGATGAAAATCTATGACAAAAATTGGCCTTTTTCACGTGGAATTGAACCCATCACCCAAAATTTACCCACCGAAATGACTTATATTGTCGGAAAGAAAAAACCCTTATGTATTATCAAGCAATTTAAAAGTATAAAGAAAATCCTAGCACTGAGATTATCACAAAAGCCCGTCGCGCAAGGCATAGCGACCGCACCCCTAAATCGCCTAAAAGGCATATCTAGGTCAAACCGAAGCACCACACTCCAGGTGGAAGGATACCCGGAGGCAAGCCTGGGACCCGGAATCAATTTTCACCCAAAACACGCCACTTCTTACACTTTCCAGCCATGTTCATAGTTAATATCATTTTGCAGCAGATTATGAGAAATGTGAACTCAAACATGAACAATCTGAACCCCTTTGTCACTTTTTACCGCGCATTACCGCGGAAGAATTGGTGTGTGCACCGTTGATTAATCAAAAATCCTAATTAATATCGTCTATGGATAGAGAAAGTTTTTCTCTATGCATTATATTTATATATAATTATGCCAAGTTTGGGTTGCGGACGGTATTTCCTTCCTGAGTAACAGGTGGTTGAAAGTTACCGCCCTCGAAGGCTGATTTGCGTCTCCAGCCGTGTATACAATTCAGTGCATATAATGAATCAGACGTCACCATAATCGCATCCTCTCGAAGTGGTTATTGTTACTTAATTCAAGCTCAATGAACAGGTGTTGCCATGGAAAAGATAGGTACAAGGGTACTCTTGAGCAAGAGCTGGCTGGTATAATAAATGAACTAAAACAAAGACTGAAAGATAACTTAATACAAAAATTCAACTCAGAACTACAAGTAAAGGGAAGAAGAGAAAACCAAGGTACAAAATGTACATGCAAAACATTCAAAGGGATTTATGAAAGAGAAACATATTTAAACATTGCAATCTTCGAACATCGCAGAGCCATGTGTAAACTTCACATTAGTGACCATCCCTTACGTATAGAATCCGGCAGGCATAGCCGTATCCCTCTGAAAGATAGAACGTGCGAATTCTGTAATCATTTATATGTTGAAAACGAGATACACTTTCTACTTGACTGTACATTATATGAAGATGAACGCCAGAACAATTCGATATTTTACATTTAGACAAGATATGCAAGAAAATGTCAAAGCAGGACATGTTTAAACACTTGATGTCATGCAAGAACGAATGTATAGCAGACAAATTATGTCTCCAAATGTTTCTAAAAGAGAGAAGAAAGGGCGACTAACAGTAGATGATAGGTAGTATATAGTATTGTTATAATGTATAAATTACTAGGAATTAGCATTAGAATATTGCATCCCAGTATGTAATACTCATGTTTTGCATACTGCATATCCTCTTGTGCATTTAGCCCATCTGGTCAAGAACATGCAATAAAGATTCATATCATATCATATCATATCATATCATATCATATAAACCGCCTAGAACGTATTTGAGCTGATGACGACACAATGCGCGCCTCTGGCAGGTCTTTTAAACGGAGAACGATTTCAACAGGAAGCAGATAAAGTTGGACTTTTCAGTCATAGCTGGTAGAGAAGAAACCTGGCATTCCTGCCCAAACTTGTCCGCTCCCATGATATACTAGTAGTTTTTTGTGCAGGAAAACCAAGCTAAATGTTGAATCATTGGTTGAAACGGAGGTATAAATGGAAATTTACCGAGAGAAGGCTGTACAGTTGGGTGTAGGTCTCGATGATATATAAAAGCCTTAGATTGTGTCTTCTCACTAGTGCTACTTATTTGTCTGAACATTGAAAACTAGTTCGAGTCCGAACTGGAAACTTGATTCGGGGGGAAAGCCAAGAGTGACGTCATCAGAGGCCCTTTTTTACTAAAAAAAAACAGTCTTCTCAAGTCGGGAGTCGCTTTCAATCGCACAAAAGCTATTTCCGGGTGCACCACCCTGATGTAGACTAGTGCAAAAGACTATAATATGGTTAATAATGTGGCGCCATTAATGTTTAGTATGCACACTTCGAAGGCCATATGGCTGCAATTTTAAACCAGCCACGCATCTGTGCGGCTGCCAACACGAACCTTTATTTCAGAGGAAAGTGCGAATGTGACAAAAGCATAATATCAACGTGGAAGATGTTCGATCGCGCGTTTCTACAACAATGTACAAGTCCAGTAGAATATTGCTCAACATGTCGCCATCTTTTTCATTTTCCGATCTTTTTGTTGACGATAGATGAATTAGAGCGCATTGTTAGAATATCGCTAAGCATTTATGCATCATTGAATCTTTTGCTGTTGTATAATTTCACTGAAAGTTTTAAAACGCAACGAAGACGTATGGATATAGTGAGGGGCGCTCATGTCAAACCATAACAATGGACGTGGGAGGGGGAGACTTCCACGTGCTGAAGAAACGACATGCCGATATCTCAAGATGCCAAGTTTGCGATGGTCTGGTCTGGAAACTCGTGAGTTCGCAAGGAATAAAGACAACAAGCCTGTCTTTATGGACAAACTATTTATGATAATTATTTACAAGGTGGTATGAAAAAGATATACATATCTCTACAGCATTTCGCTACGAACATGTGTAACTGAAAGTATAGTGTTCGTACAATGTCACAATGCCAACAAAGCCTGTCTTTATGGACAGTATTTACATTATTTACAAAAGTTGGTCTGCAAAAGACGTACATCTGATTCTCCAGGAGTTCGCTACATAACAGTTCGGATCTTGTCCATATATAATAAACAATGCTAGCAATTAAGTATTTAAATTATTTACAAAAGGTGGCATGAGAAAGACAAACATACTTTCCATAATTATACAAGGAACGACCATATAAATATATTTCAGGTACACGTACACTGTTTGCGATAAAACACATCGGTCTCTAAAACATAAGCTCGCCCAGCTGTTCCATGCATGAGTCAATGGCTGTTGTAGTATGTACACGGCGATATCCAAAAGACTTAGAAAGATATGCATACTAACACCTGTGTATTCTTACATGCGTATAACTGCATCCGTTATACAGGAGTTCGCAACATTGAACAAACTATACAAAAGTTATATTCACATTGTTAGAAACTACACAGTAGTACATAAAAATTCTATCAAACAATACAATGTAACGCACATTACCAACTTTTGACTTGCCGTACAAAACATGTTGATGGGATATGTTGCTTTACTTTAGTTCCAAACTCAAATAAAACAGTGCATTGGCATGAAAGTTCATCTGTATTGGTACAAGTCATTATGAAATAAAGGCTAAGTTCCAACACTAACTAACTAACTAACAAATCAAATAAAACAGTGCATTGTTGACATATGAAAAAGAGAACGCATATTGAGGATAAAATGTTCTGGGTATTGTCGTGAACACACGAAAAAAAACAACAGAAATGATAGACACGATGGAAAACGAATTACAAAACAGAGGGATGTTTATCTAGCACAGGTCTGTGTCATGGCAATCCAGAATGTACAGAGTGTCTTCTTCAGTCGCATGGACCAATGGTTTGCTGATTTTTCTGAAATGTTGATACTGGTTGATGAAGGAGCACGCTTTAGCATTGGAGCTGGTCAGTTTAACTGTCCACAGCTTTGTCTCCTCATCCCGTACCCCCTTGCCGTACCACTTAATGCAAGGCACTTCGTGCTTGTCAACTAAAATGAAGTGCTGAATTCGGCCGAAATAGACAGAGTCATGAAACATCATTCCTACAACTGAGGATACACTTTTGGTTCCTTTTCGCGTTTCAATTTCTTCGCACCGGTAGTCTTGCAGCCGCTTTGAGCGGGGGTGACGGGACGTTGCTGAGAAGTACTTTATCACTCGATCACACTTTGTGTATGTACGAGACTCCACTGCTAGGTAGCCGTGAAGACGATTCATGTGCTTCTCATCCAACACTACATCTTCTGGGCGTGGTACAGTGCCCTTCAGATGCTTCAGTGTGTTAACCGGCCTACCTACTACAGTATACTCATCCTCCTCTCCGATTTCATCTTCCTCTCCGCTTTCATGATCCGTGATCGGCAGGTCGCCACTCTCAAATGGGTCTTCTGACATCGGCAGCTTTCCAGCGACCGCCATCACATTGCATAGCCAGGTGACCTGTAATGTAACATCAAAGTTGAAGAAAGACGGTTCCGAGTCACCATGACTCAAGATTTCACTATTTCCATTTCGTGATATGATAATATGTCAAGAAAACTTGTGGCATTTCAGTGTAACAAACGCTCTAAGTGTACCCTAGAGGTGACTTTCACACAAAGTGATCTTACAGTGATCACTGAATAAAATACAATTATTGGTGTTTCATGGCTCTTACTGCATTCTTCGGCGTAGTGTTTCTGCGTCTCACCATCCCAGTATTAGTATCCAGGTGAAGTTTAAAAATTCATAGATGGGTGGATTTATGGATGGATTGAACGAATGAATGGATGGATGATGGCTAAGATACTACTAGTATTACTAGGGCAGAGAGAAATTTATACATACCTGGTATGACAGAAGGCACGACTTCACCGGGTTTTTCCTGCTGGTGATGCGGGACAGGACGAACTTCATGTACCTCTCAAAAGGTGCCATCCAAAGGCACGTGATCGGTCCATACCGTCGGATAATCTCCACCATGTGGTGTGGGAGATGCCACATTAAAGTCTGGAAAACACCAATATAAAATCATGAGGCCTTTGATGATGAAAGAATGATACACACATCTGCAGGCAGTTGACAGGTTTGCACGCATTGCACGATGATTCAATTTCAAGCAAGAGCTATGAGAAATGCATACCGTACAATTAGTCTATGTACCTTGTACCAAGGTTCTTGAACCCTGAGATGTTGTTAGCATGTAGAGTGTTATCAATTACATCATTGTAAAGAAAACAATACTAACCCTGAATGCGCGCGGGAAGTCCCTCTCCATTCGGCTGAATGTTTCGTTCACCCTAGCCTCCAGTGCCGGAAGTGTGCTTGTGTCGATCACGGGAGACCCGATAGCCTGGAGGGTGTCGCACAGCTCGAACAGTGTGGCCCGCTGCGCAGGAGGCAGCATCCCGCGGAGAGAGTATTTCATTAGCCCTTCAGTTAGGAACTGCAAAGCAACATATAACAGAAAAATAGTGCGTCAAAATCATGTCATATATACATACATGCATATGTAAGTAATAAATGGTTTATTGGTCAAACAGAACAGAGTTGCAGCCTTTATACGGCTGAATTGATTACAATCGGTTTACAATCACACAATACAACCGGTTTACAATCACACAATAATCAATTAATAATCACAAACAATCAAATAATACACATGATACACATTTTTGTGATAGTGTCACAAGGGTCTGTGCGGCTGCCATTCGCCGCCACAAGGTGACCTCAATACGACTTTCCCCAACACTTACCCATTCACACTGGGTCTCACCGTTTTATAGTCGAACGCTCTACCACTACGCCACCCGACGCCATGAATGTATTAGAGAGGGGGGAGGGGGATTCTGAAAATGACCACAATGATTGAATTCTTCTCGGCATAGTAAAGTTACCTTTATCCATTCGAGGGACTTTACTCCTATGGCCTTCTGCCACATTGTCCGGATCTTGAAGTCATACCCCACGGGTGTCTTGACGGTGACCAGTCGTCTGTCTGCAGTTGCCATTTGTTGTCTGGTCAACTGGAAGACTTCTGTCGTGCTCTCTGAGCTGAAAGACAGGGAAGAGTGTCATTTCTACTATGCATTTGATATATGAACAAAAACGTTAGATTCAATGAAGTGCTTTACGTACGTAAGGTAAATTAAATGGACAAGTAAGCATATATCATCTTTGTATGCTCAGTTGCTGATGGTATGTGATGATAATATTAAAGGTTTTATATATTAGTCATCAATATCCACTACTCCCCAAAAAAACGCATTGACAAATCACGCCCATGATTACAAATACGGGCGTAACATGTATCGCTGTTATGTATCGACAAGAACAAGGCTTTCAAAACATGTTCTTATCCTGTTGTAAAGTGGGACATCTCCAATAAGGTAGTCTCTTCCAGGCGTCGGGAGGCGGCTGGCAAGATTAGAATTCGGCCAAATAGAGAAATAACTTGCCAGGGGAGTTGGTCTGCTGTACAGTTTGCTGCTCCTGAAGACTAGGCAGAGTCGCAAACTGTACTCTCTAGCGGACCAACTCCCCTGTCAAGTTATTTCTCTATTTGGCCGAATTCTAATCTTGCCAGCCGCCTCCCGACGCCCGGTAGAGACTACAATAATCTCCGATCAAGATGAAATATTCATGTACATACCCCTGACGAAATCGTCCGAGGGTCTCTTCCATCTGGCAAACAGATTCGAAATTCTGTTTGGTCCCAGTGAGGATTTCGTAGGTACTGTGGGCAATGTTCTGTAAAGAAATGATTGATATCGACTGTTAGGAATTATTTATGGTATATCTTGGTGTGATGACCGAAACAAAGGGCTACAGAGAAGACTATTTCATGTTCCTTAGTTAATCTTAATAGTAGCTGGAGATGCACTGTATGTCTGATCCATGCAGTATTGTCAATGTAGGTACACGTTAACTTAATTTGCATACCTTGGCCGTGTGCATGAAGTCTATGGGGACGCGATCAATGCCGTAGGTTGGTATGTCATACAGGATCTCCCGCCCTTTCTTCCCTGATGCACCTTCAAGTAGCCGGATACATGATTGATATGGCCTGTGAACGAAAATTCAGAAATAAATTAAAAGGCGATTCATCAGAAAAAAGACAGTTTCGCAACGTCGCCAATATTATCTGCAAGCAAACGTAACATACAAAGCAAAGGTACAATACAGGAGGCGGTTGATATACTGAGAGAGATGGAGCAGAACTAAAATGAAGAATCAACCCGTTAGATTTTTTCCGTCGAACTCAGCTAAGGCCCAGGTTACACTTGTACCGTCGCATTACTACAGATTCGCGCTGCTAATGATATAAGGATACTAAGTCTCGCGAGACCCGGGCGGGCGAGAGTTAATGCGAGATGAAAACAACATGGAGACCAGAACAATCATTGCACATCAAGGAACAGCAGGGGTTTTGCCGGGCTTCCTTTTATGGCGCGAATCTATAGTTTACTACAGACGTAGACAACGATGAGTAGCAATTTCGGTCAAAGTACAAGTGAAAATAAGTCGTCGGGACTTTTTGGATGATAACAGATACCTTAATACGAGGTCAATGGATAGGTGAGAGGTACCTTATCCCCTTGGTGTTCCCTGTACTCTTCTTCTCGTTAACTTGACGCTTAAGGTCGTCCACTGCCTTGCCATACTGTTCTTGATATTTCCGAGGAGGGGGGGGTCCACGGTGCTCCGCAGCCTTCGTTGGAAAACCCTCGCTGTCAGAACGCATCTGGTTGTCCTGCTCCAGGAACCGTCGGCTGTTATCGAACGTTGTAACTCTGAACTCTTTCGAGTATGATGCTGAAATTGAAAGAAATGACTGCGTTATAGACTCGTACATTTCATTGAATTTAAACCAAAGAATAAGCTTGGTACATGCACCGGTGATTACCCCCCACCGGTACTCGCACAGGGAGGAGCACTTCTTTTCAATAATGGTGTTGCTGCCTCTCCCCGTGCCCCTATTAACAGCTATGAAAAAATTGTCGTGCTAAGATTTTTAAAAGCGGTTTATAGCTTGAATCTGGGACAAATTCAGTCACCCGCTCACATCTCAGTGTGAGTTCGCGCCTCACTGGACCAGATTAGATAATACTTTATAGCCTCTACCAGGCACCGCGGATCGCTGGAAAAATAGTAGAAATCGTGGGTCGCAAATTGGAGCTTCTATGGCCCTGGATCTTCTCTGGTATACTATCCCTTTATTTCGGCCAATTTCTACTATTTTTCCAGCGATCCGCGGTGCCTGGTAGACTCTAAATACTGTATTCTGGTCCTACAATTATGCTGGCTTAAACATGAATAACTGCATTTCTTGTGGTTCATAACCCCCGACATCACGAAACACATGTTGAACCTTTTTATCCTTAGTTTAAACTGTCCAAATAACACTTGGTGTGACGACTCATAGAGAAACTTACTGTAACGGTCAATCAGCTGCTGTCTGGCAAATGAATACCAGGCTGCGGGAGGCGGCTGGAAAGAGTAGAAATCGGCCAAATAGAGCACGGTGAATAGAGAGATAACATGCCGGGGGAGTTGGTCTCCTAGAGAGTACAGTATGCCGCTACCGAAGTCTGTGCAGAGCCGCAATCTATACTCTCTAGCGGACCAACTCCCCTGGCATGTTATTTCTCTATTTGGTCGATTTCTACTCTTTCCAGCATCCTGGTAGACGCTAGCAAATGGATACAGGCTGGACTGTGGTCAGTTTTATACTCGTACTTACCCCCACCGAAAGATCTGATTGGCGATTTGATTAGAAGGCAGTCTGTTAATCAGCCATAGAGAGGTCCTTAATGACCCACTGAGAAATTGACAATAACAGTGTTTTGTGAATAGCATACCTAGAAATACATTTACCATGGCAATTGACAGTTAATACGAATATTGATAACTTAAGTGTGCACTTACCCTTTTGGTGACAATAGGGACAGGCGGCTTCTGCTCTGTGGCCTTGGTGATCGGTACACTTGTTCCTGGCCGGCCAATCAAATGCGAAGGCGATGATGTCTCCATACAGGGTGAAGTATTCTTTCCTTGAAGAGTCCCAAGCTTCAATTCCTTCATGGAGTTGCTTGATGTCCATAACCATACGCTGGTGGTAGGCGTTCATCTCTTGAGGACACTTTGGTCCTGTAGAAAAATGAAAAGATATAAAAAGATCAATGTCTGATAGAGAAATACGCCTTTCTATGCCCGAACAATCTCAAAGCAGAAATTCAGGGGCTAATTGATCGGGCCTAGCCGACTGGATGTTGACTTGGCCAATAATAACTCTCTCGGCCCCGTATTGATTTGCTTGAAGATTTTGCGCCCATACGAAAGGCCCTTCTATACGTAAATTTACGTTTCAATGTAGTGCTTCAGAATTAGAAAAGCATGCACACCGACGCATTTTTTTTTACTTTCGAACAACAACAACAACAACAACCAAAATTTTGACATTAGATTACAACACGCTCGTGAAATGGACCTTTACAAAGTACTTATTTGGTGACGCTGTGAGGGTGTAAGATTACCTCTCTACATTTGCCCTGCCCAGAAGGGAGTTGACACACGACCAGAAAGCGTGGCGGACACCCGCAGCTACTGTCCAAGCAGAGGTTTGGGTTTGGGGTTATTTTGGGCGTGTTATCGGGCTTTTTTTTATCGAGGTTTCCCTTTTGCACTGGATTTATTTGTTTACCCAGCCCCTATTTTTGTTATACTACAGCAGATCTTTTCTGCTTTTTATGTAATAACTCGCGTTGCCTAGTACGTGCCCAAGATATGAGGCGCATGCACGGAGCTGGGTGCCTGACTTTCAATATACTAGTTTAGCCAGGCCGGTAGCAGCGCCGAACGCTGGGTTCAAACCCAGCTCCATTCATGCGCCTCATATCCCTTCTTTTGTTGGGCACGTACTCGGCAACGCGAGTTCTTACATCCAGTATAGCAAAAAAAAGTTCTCTCGCCATTTTGAATTCACGCGGCGTGCCCTGTGGGAGTCCACCTTGTTCCCCGCCCATGTATCCCCTGAATTACAGAATGTAATAATACTCTTCCTAAGAAAACGCAATAGATTAACTTAAGTATCATTATGGACTAGCTCGTTAGAATCATATTTTAGTATTAGTTTGTGTGTGTACCTTTGTTGTTTCTTTGTCATACATTGTGTACCAGCTACAATTGTTGAGCAATAAAGTTGTTTTGATTTGATTTGATTTGTATCGATAGGTTAGCCTCTACCAGGCTTGGGGAGGCGGCTGGAAAGAGTAGAAATCGGCCAAATAGAGTAATAAAGCATGCCAAGGGAGTTTGTCCGTTGAGAGAACATTTCGCCGCACCCCAACGGACAAACTCCCTTGCCATGCTTATCCCTCTATTTGACCGATTTCTAATCTTTCCAGCCGCCTTCCCAGGCCTGGTAGAGGCTATCTGAAGGTCTCTAAAGAAAGCCGTCGCTCTCAACGATTATCGGTCAGTCAAAACTTGGCGTTCTATCTGGCCCGGTAATCCCAAGTGACCCATGACGATATGATCCTGTGAGACGGCGCGCTGCTCACTCGTGATTGTTATCTCCAAGATGTTTAGGTGGCGCAAAACATATTATCAAATTATACCCAGTTGGGTGGCTAATGGTTACAGTCTGGCCAAGAGATACTGCGCCACCTAAACATCTGCTTGGAGATAACCGTGATGGTACCTTCCCCCTCAATGTGGGTACTGCGTAGCCTCTACCAGGCTTCGGGATGCGGTTGGAAAGAGTAGAAATTGGCCAAATAGAGAAATAACAGGGCAGGGGTCCGCTAGACAGTAGAATTCGGGAACGGCAAACTGTACTCTCTCACCAGCTGTACAACAGTACTCTCTAACTGTACAACTCCCCTGGCGTGTTATTTCTATATTTGGCCAATTTTTACTCTTTCCAGCCCTCTCCCGAAGCCTGGTAGAGGCTAAGTACTGCATGCCTAACCTTCGGTGTTGTCGTGGTGTTAGGGTAGTCTATTCAAAACTGTAGCATTTGCGGTTATCAACCAAATTCCATGACATACACACGGAATGTACAAAAACATAAAGGTATTACCACTATTGCAAAGTTATTTGTTGGTAACTATGATTAATTTTTAAAATGAAAAACGATCTTCCGCATAATTTGAAAGCCGTCATTTGTGATTTTAGACTCGGAAACACTGCCCAAATTTTGGTCACAGTTATTAAACTATGTACTGACACATGTCCGGATACATTTCATTTGCTTAGATTTTATTTGAATTAAGAAAGATATGCAGGAAAGTGTATCATTTTCGCCGGCTCATTCAACCTACCCCCCCCCCCCTGGAGCGCGGAAATTGAGGCCTGGTTGGCGGCACGAAACGCTCTCGGCGCCGAAGGGATAGCGCTGAGCTCACGGCGGTCTGGTTACCAGGCTAGCTCATTCGGCACAGCAGCCGGAACCCACACATGACATCATCCTCATCTGGTCCAAATAAGACATGGCAGGAGCAAATTACATTTTTTAACGCAAATTCTAAGAAAAAAATCTTTAAATGTACCTTGTATCATCGCCATCAGCATCAGGAACCCCAGCTTGTCCCTCACTTCCGGGGGAAGGTTGAAAATCTTCAATGTCTGGGGCCAGATGGAATGAGGAATGTGCAAATGATTCCATGGTTCTCCTCCGTCGGTGGAATAGCCTAGAGCCAATGACCTTGGATCTCCCTGAAAAAAAAAATTATCCGTGTAAATAAAAACAGACATTGGCACAGCTACACATCACACGGGCATCCAATAAATAATTCAAGTGCATAACTTTTAATATTCTTTCTTATTTACCTTTCGCCCACCTTTTCAAATTATAGCAAGAGATACAGGGCTGGCACAGGCTTTAACCAAGCAACTGTCATCTTGTATATTCATTGAAATAAAGATGAGTTAAAGATGGCGCTGATTGTATTTATATAAGAAACGAATAATCTGAATAATATTGCCTGAAATCGGAGCAATAAGTGAGTTGTAGACGTTCTAGCGACGTCAGGATAACTTGGATGTCTCTCTCCCGTTGCGAACAGCTTCCGGGAAACGACAAATTTTGAATCCAAAAATTGTCTTCCCGACCACCACTCATTACCCTATGGAAACCCCCGACATGGCATGAACGACAGACTGTTTCCAGGGCCTGCAAAGGTCGGTTAGAGTAGAGTAGAGTAGACTTTTCGTCTCGGTAGGAAATTCTCTTCCACTTTGAGCCACTCCTTGTAGTTATTATGACTCTCCAAGCAGAGGATGTGGGGGAATGATCGTTACATTTTAATATATGGCCGTTTTTTTTTGTCCTGACCCCCACACGTCGGTGGCCGGCGACCTTCTCTGGCTAATGGATACTGCCTAGGCCTGGCCAATTTGATACTGTCTTTTTGCCACCGAGAGGGATCTGCTTGGAGATTAGTTATTATAGCCCCAGCCCCCACACCCCCAATGCAGCCCTCCCTAATTTGTCCCTGAGCTAGCCTCTACCGGGCACCGCGGGTAGCTGGAAAAATAGTTGAAATGGGCCGAAATAAAGGGATAGTATACCAATGCAGTTTAATACCGGCCAGGGAGGATCCAATGCGCGACCCACGGGCTACCAGAGGCTAGCCCTGAGCAACGGTTGCTAATTCTGGGCCTAGGGTGCTGTGGGTCTGGTCTGGTAATTACATGTATGTAGCATATCTAGCTTCATCTCATCTGATAGTGGCCACTACTTGAACATTTATGGATACCTTTCGGCCTAGTGCATGTAGTGTGTGACAGGAAGAAGATGAAATAAGGTTAAAAGAAACTGACCTTAAAGGGACCATCTTCCCTGTACAGCTCTTTCCACATAGCTGTTTCTCGGATGTCCGAGACGTACCGTGGAACAGGTTTGGAAAGGGATCGCCCGTGTTCCTGCAGCATACTTGCGATTTTCGGAACCGCGTACAAATTCCTCACCGTTTCCAGCATGGGGAAATAGGAGTACTCTTTCTTTGGTTTCCCTTTGTCGTCGAAGCGCGGTTCGTTGCACTTAGGGCACGTGGTCGCACCCATAAGGTCCCCGGTGTACAGCACACAGTCATTTTTACACACATGGCAGGTCTCAAATCGCGGCAGAAGTTCTTTCACTTTTGAGACCGCCTCCTTGTAAGTACGCGGTACTGTGTTTTTTAGGCCATGGTCGTCGAGAACTCTCTTGAAGAGTGACAGAATGTCCGTAACGCATTGCTGGGATACTGCAGGGTAGTTAGCGCGCAAATTCAGCACGGAAAGAGTAAACCCGATCTGCGTCCACTGTGATGAGGATCCGTTGAAGATGATCGGTCCATTTCTCTCGTCGTTGTCGTCCTCGAGGAAGACTGCAATAGGGGGCTTGTCCCCTCTGTCCAGGCGTGGTCTTTTCGCTGCTCTTTCTTCCTCCTCTTCTTTCAGGTGGCGAAGTTTAGTCCTTTCGGAAACGTACTTTCCATCTGAACCACACCGCTTTCGACAATGGCAAATTACTGTAGAACTAGACGGGCCCTCCATGATGACATGCTCCCATGATGGTCCAAAGCAAGATGAGTGACCAAATGTGCGTGTGATCAACTCATATACATGTGGGTGTCTTGAGCTAATTAAAATTTGTTTGTTCAGACTCGTGATCTCTGGAAACGGAGCGGGTGGTATATGAGGGGTTCTAGGGAGGGGACTGTGAGAAAAAATAAGATAGCAATCTAGAAATAGACTGGTTACGGTCATAGCCATCCACCCTTAGCCAATCTGGACCGAGGATTTTGCTGATACGAAATCCACATAGTAGGCCATTTTGTCAGAGCACCTCTCTCCCTTGAGGCAGAGGTGCTCTAACCAGGAATCTTGTATCAGCCAATCAAGAGCCAGATTTTTTGCCCTCTCAATGGACAGAGATGCTCTACCAACCTAATAAACCAACTTCATGACGTCCACTTTTGGCATGGGATTTCAAGAAACACTGTCTTATTCTAGGAATATCAATAACAGGCATACAACGAGACGACACGAGATCATTTACAGGCATATTTTTGTATCCACATAAATTTCAGCAACACAGAGCGACGTGAACGGTTTCTAGTTGATTCGTTCTTTGAAATGTTACAAACAACATTGCATGATAATATTAAATCTGTAAATTTGTTCATTAAAATCGTACGAGCAAGTTACACAAAGATAACGAATACACTTTACGACATATTTATAAGCAGTTCTGGCACAAATATCGTTAAAAACAATGAGATGAAAACAAGCCACTTCAGTCACAGTATATAAAAATAGACTAGCTCTTGTTCAGAAGCTTCACAGCTCTGGGGAGAAAGGACAGTTCTCAGACAGTTCCTAATAGCAATACGCGTACGCAAGCTTGTAGTCGGTTTTGAGTTTCATAATAATGTTCATAATGTTTTTCCGCCGTGTCTGTTCCGCGCAGTTGGGGGTGTAGTGGTGTGTTTGTTTGCCCTATCCCGTCCAGTGTTGTCTTCATAAGATGTCCCGCGCATAGGCCACAAGCTCCCGTTCCTCTTGTAGTAGCCTCTCTGCCGTAGTCAACATCCCCGTCAGCATGGAGTTGTAATCTGAAACAAAACAAGAAAAGATGTCACTTACACATAATTACGTTTGAATCTGAAGGACTTTTACTGTAATTTGTTGTTTCACACAGGGACAACTTCCAGTGACATAAAGGAGGTACCGTACTTAATACAAGCCATATGTTGGTGGGCCTGCATGCCCTTTTTCGTAAGGCGTTATCAGGCCTTTTTATACTTCGTAATCTGTAGGCAGCCCCCCAAAAAATCAACATAATTCGTAATAGTACATTAGCCTCAAAGTGTAATTAGAGTAGAGTAGGTCTGAGACTTAAACTTTATTCGTAATCGGCGGAGAAAATTAAAAAAAATATATAAATCCGTAATCACTACCCTCCCCCCCACATGCAGGCCCTCGTGTTGTAATACCAGGCCACATGCTACAAGAATAAGTCATGAGAAGTGAAAAAAATCTCTTACCCAAGACGATCAGCAACAAATCTTCCATCCGGCCCAAAACAGCAGTCAACTTGGCCTCATCTTCCATGTACTTTCTGCTCAACAGGAGCTCTACAGTTTGGAGATGGACATCTAACTCGTGGGACGCTGACGTTAGGCAGCGCTCGATCATGTTGGCAGCCTCCTCCAATGAGTCCTCTATCTCTTTCAGTCTTTGATAGATATAGATTAACTCCATCAAATGAACATTATCCATGATTCTGCCAAAAGAAAAAACTTCCTGAAAGTCCTCTTCTCACTGAGCAAATTAAGTCGTTTCTGATTGGTCCTTGTGAGTCCGTGTAAAATGCATACCATATGTCCAACAATCAACTGCGCAGGCGTAGAATGTTTCGCGGCAAATTTAACAGGAATGCCCGCCATTTTCTCGTAGCTTCGACACAGAGCGGCTGTGACATTTTTGTACTCGTATTTTTGAGATGGAGTCAGACAGTGACATTTGGTCCAGGAGCTCGTCGTTCCGGGACGAGCTCGAGATCCCCCCCCAGCAGCCCCGCCAGTTCTGGAATTCAAGCCAGGACTGGAGTTCAAGCGCAAGCGGGGAGTTCGAGAGGAGCTGGCCCCCTCAGCCCGTTCAGCCGCCA
>NW_017803909.1:6592793-6618341 GCF_001625305.1 Branchiostoma belcheri | reverse complement strand
AGTTTGGACAGGAGCTGGCAACCGCACCCCGCTCCGGCCGCCATCGCCCCCCCCAGCCCTACGGCAACTGGAGTTTCGAGAGAAGCTGGCCCCCCCAGCCCGCTCGGCCGCCATGCCCCCCCCAGCCCTACGGCAACTGGAGTTTCGAGAGAAGCTGGCCCCCCCAGCCCGACCCGGAGAGTTTCCGTCCCATGAGGACCAGCACGCCCAATATGCAAGGTAGAGTACCAAAATTGTTTAATTTCTTACCCAAGGCCAAACGAATTATATTTTTGGTGACTCCTCTTGCTGATGCCGATTCTGATGTAGTATTGCACTTCTGAATGTCTTGGGTACTGTGTATCTTGTGACTTTTGGGAATATAAAATCTTATAAATGTTCGTGTTCATCAATGCATATTGGTAAAAATGCTTTTACTGTTGCTATTTTAGAACATGTGTCACGGCCGCGGTCCCCCCTCCATATAAATGATTGGCTGGATGCGGACAAAAATAATTTCAACAAAAACACGTTAAACGTAAGTCTTTGCAATTTTCGTTATACACATTACCTTTAACACAGAATGTATATCATATTCCAGAGGGCATTGACAGTTGTTAGCCTGGGTACCATCTGGTTTGTTGCCGGAAGTCTCCTTTGACAAGGTCTTGCACTCATAATTTGCCCCGAAAGTAAAAACAGACCAGACGCCGTGGTTAGGCGCTTATATACGGCCTGGTGCCTGGCCGGCGAGCAAACTTCGGAGGATGGTATCCAGGCTACGCTACAAAGCTGTACTTGGTAGCTTTGTTCACATTTTTGGAGTGTAGTCTCTAGCAGATGTTAGAAGGAACTTAGAAGGAATTACATTGACATGTAAGGCATGTATTTGTATTTTGGTTTGACTTGTAACCCCGCCCTCACCCTCGACCGTGTTGAAATGCGGTCATATGTATGTACCGAACAAACTTTCTGGTTTAAATAAAGGCTTACTACTATTACTACTACTACTACTACTACTACTACTACATGTAACAGTGTGATGTCCCAAGTCCTAGTTCGTCTGTGGCATTCATACACACTTCGTTCACATGTATGGGCTCTAGTTGTGGCTGAATCTCTCCGAGGCTCTGTTCATAACACACTATTGTGGTACGTAAATCATTAGTCACAAATTACGTCCTATGTCATCTGTTTATCACCAAATTCCTGCTGTGCCAAAGAGTTTTCTAAACTCGAGGGAGTTGGGTCGAGTTGACCAGGCAAATTAATCTCCAAGCAGATCATGGTGTCCGCAAAGACAGAATCGAACGGGCCACAGATTACAGGCACATGGGCCGAGTTGACTGGGCCAAGTTGGTAATGGTCCGTGTCGTCCGACATTCCGATTTGAGATGGACCTCGTATCAGAGATGCCACTTCGGGAGCCTTTCTGTCCCCGTACATTTCTCAACGAAGAAAAGATTTTTACTTCTCACGCTCACATCAACGTTTGGTATATGGTGAAATCAACTAGCCTCCTTCGCAGATTTGTGCGGCGTTATTTTCTTAGTTCGGTGAGTTATGCCGCGAAAGGACGATTTTGCCACCGAGGGAGTTTTGCCGGGAAGAGATAACCTGGGTGCCAGACCCATAGCACACTGGTGTCACTGGACACAAAGTATGCTCACTTAGGTACTTTGTGTCCAGTGTGTTATAGGTCTGGCACCCAGGCTAGAAAGAGACGGTTGGGCAGCGAAACCGTCTCTCCCCGGCAAACCTCCCTCCACGCCCTAATGTGCGAAGGAGGCTACAAATTAGCATGGTAAACTGTTACCGCAATTTGCGAGGTATTGTTGTTCTAGCATGTCCGGACTATTTCGGAAGAATGTTTACAACAGTTTGGAGGGACAATTAAATCCCTCGCTCAACGCAGATGTTTTGAGCGGCTCCTAACAGGAGTGTTGGATCGTGTGCTGTGCCTATGTATGTAGGTAAATTTTTCGATTCTGCCCCCAAAATAAATCACCTTGGAGTTAAGTTAAATCCTTCCGCATAAACTGAAAAGTGCTGCCGCGTGCAAATTATAGTTGATCCCTCACCACGAAAGGTTTTCTCGGCCGACACGATCTACAGGTCTTTACATAAATCCTAGCCAACAAATCGAAGTATTCGTGAACCGTGTACAGCTTTTGTCTTATCAATCTCAAAATAACTCGATACCAAGGATGAAATATCGAAAGGTTGCAACCTAGGCTAGCCCGGAAATAGCTTTCTTAGTAGACTTTAAAAAGTATACTACACTGCCCAGAGGGGAGTTTATGTCGGGAGGAACGCACCACAGCATGCATTCTCCACCGACGCTGGTAGAAGTCGGTAGAAATTGCGCCGGCTGGACCATGCGGGGATATACGCAGGCACCGAGTACCGAAAGAGCCCCGATCGCAATGGAAACCCGAGAGATAATGCAGATATGCAGCTGTCAGTGCAAAAAAAAGTAGTTCTCTGCGAGACAACGGCAAAGACAACAAAAAGTAAGGACAGGTTACCGATTCTCTGTCGGAAAACCTAGGCCTACGTGTTATGGAGAAATCTACTCCCTGAAAGTTCAGAGTCGCAGCAGTTTGGAAATTGCAGAGCGCCAAAAAAGACGGAAAACATGGAAAATGCATGCCGACTCTTTTTTTCAGGTTGCTAGTCAGGGTAAACGTCCTACAGATTATGCAACTAAAAGCCCTACACAAAAATGGTCTAGCACCTAACGCCGTCCTGAGAGAATGGTGGAATCAGCTATTGGCCAGCAAAGGGTCATCGTAGTTTAATCTCCAAACAGATCTTTCTGTGAGGATAGGACAGCATCAGCCTGTATCCATTTCCCCACCGACCAAACAAATGGATATATGTCTACTAGTGTAAGTAAGTATCTGCTAGTTGGCCTGTGGCGAGGCTTCCGGGACCGCGGTCGGACTCCCCGGCTGGAACGTGGCGACCTTTCATCGCGCCCCTGCCAGATCGATGGCAATTAACACTGGACAATCACAGTTTGATAAGCAGGAATTGGATGTTGATAGGAAGCAAATTGGGTGTTGATAAGTCATTCTTCAAGCTGACTGCCTACAGGAATTTGTTGGCCCATAAACTCCTTTCGCCCATTGGATACTGTTATTGCCACCGATAGCTTGGAAATTAATCTTTGTTGAAATCCGAGAAAGGAAAGGTCTTTGGTAATCGGCTGGATACTGTCTTGCCGATCGGACAAGTGTATGCCCACCAGAATCTTCAGTGACTAACGTGTTCTTTTTTTAAATAATTCATTACCTTATTGCCTATAGTATAATACGCTCTGAGCTTACAACTTGAACTGCAACTATTGGCACTTCAATCAATTTTAGCACTCACAATCCAACAATACTTGTCGACATTAACAGAGACTGTGCCGAAACACATGGAAGACCATCGTGCCAGACAGGGAGGTCCAGGGGAAAAGACAGGACATGGGTCTTATACGGCAGACTGTACGTCAGGTCCTTGCCGACTTGCCTGCCGTACGTGACAACAGCGACGCCCGGAAGCTTTTGACCGACATTATTGTCAGGAATGGGCAGAGGCGACGGTATCGCCAACAACAGAAAGCGTATGTAATAGATAATTCCCGTTTACCTACCAAGCTTATTATGCACATCAAACATTTATAGCATTTCTGTTGACCGTCATTTTTTTCCTGCGTCCTTTTAATCTTTTGCCACCGGAGACATTAGCTGAGCCAGAGGGAGGAACGGTCATTCATACTTACTAGTACTTAAGTCAAACACGTTTCAATACAACTCCCCATTCATTTGGTTCTTTCTTCCGTAGGAATGGAGCCCAGACGTCGGAAGGGACAAACGGCGACCGTCAGACGGGTGATGGAGACGACCGTCAGACGGGTCAGGGAGGAGAGAGTCAGACGGGTGATGGAGACGACCGTGAGATGGATGATGGAGGAGACAGTCAGACGAGTGTTGGAGACGACCGTCAGACGGGTGATAGAGACGACCGTCAGATGGATGATGGAGGAGACAGTCAGACAGGTGATGGAGACGACCGTCAGATGGATGATGGACTAGACAGTCAGACGGGTGATGGAGACGACCGTCAGACGGGTGATGGAGACGACCGTCAGATGGATGATGGACTAGACAGTCAGACGGGTGATGGAGGAGACAGTCAGAACCAGGAGGCTGTGCCTGCTGTGGAGCAGGAGACTGAGCAGGCTACTTTGGAAGGGGCATTAGAGAAAGGCGACTTCGTCGCCGTTGCCTATGAGAGGAACTGGTACATGGGAGAGGTGAGGGGAGTAGGTGAACACCATGTCCAAATCTCGTGGCTCAAACAAACAACACGAAACCGATTCACATCGTCGGGGCCACGGGAGGAGGACATTTTGAGGGTGTTCATCTTCTCCCGGGCAGATGCCATCCCAGTATCGACCAGGGCCTATCAGCTGGCTAACTATAAAGAGATTTCCGAGAAATACATGAGGTATTGCGACAGGTATTTCTAGAGTCTTTTATAGTTCAGCCATACCATAGGCCCTAGGTCTCTGAATAACCTGAAATTTGGCATAGAGGTAGAGTGGGAAAATACCCCCCAGACTTTTTTTGAGTGTTTTTAAAAGTGTTTATTTCCCCTTTTTTGCCATTTTTAGGCAGGAAAAAAGTACACGTTGGGCTCTGGAGCCCTTGTATTAAACCCAGATGACCTGATATTTGGTATAGGGGATACCTTGAATTTTTCCCCCTTTTTTTGGCTCCTGTGCCCTAAACGGATATTTGGTATAGAGGTACCTTAAGGATATGCCCACAGAACTTTAGTCATGCTTTTGGCATACATATTTTCAGACAAAATGTACATTTTCGGCTCCTGGGCTCCTGTGGCCTAATGTTTGAAATATTCTTGCGCGGAAAGTAACGGGATCTGCCATTCTCCCTCGTCACTGGGTGCTGGGCCCTGACCTGGTTTTCGGCCGCGTAATAAGTCCCCTGTGTACATGTCCGTCTTCTGTACACGCCCTGATAGTGTCGCCATCAATAATGCAAAGATCTGACCAAAATACAATAATGAAAAGGCTTTTTGGAAGGAAAATTACGCGTAGCTTTAAGAATCACTGGACAAGAGGGGAAGAAACTTAGGCGAAAAAAAAAGTTTTTTTATCACCCCCACAACAGTAATGTGGTTTTGGCAACACCACTTTTTGTGAACAATATATGTTTTCATATGATAGGGATTTTGAAAACACCACTTTTTGTAAACAATATATGTTTTCATATGATAAGGCTTTTGGAAACACCACTTTTTGTGAACAATATTTTTTTTGGAATGATATGTATTTAAGATATATATATTGTTTTGAAAAAACATACATATGTTTTTTTCATATATATATGTTTTACAACTGTATTTACTATACATATATGTTTTGAAAAGCATATATAGATTCTTCTTAAACATATATGTTTTACAATTGTATGTATTTTAAATATATATCGACAGTGTTCCAACTCGCCTTATCTCTCTATATATATATAGCACCATCACTACGTGTGATCGAACGGACTTGTGGGAAGCCCGGGATCATACCATTCTGGAAAGGGGAAGTTTGGGTGATTGGTGTCGTTATACTTATACATCTAACCTAATGATCTGCCATGTAATACCTATGTGTCGATACATCATACCGTATCATAGGTTTGGATAGTTGATGAAACTATGTTCATAAAAAATCTGAATAAAACTAGCAAAAAGCTTTCTACAGACAACGCTTTCAGTGGCACGGCCTGCATGTTGAGTTGTTTATGTACTTCCTTGGTCCATCCCTGGTCCATGTGCAACTGGTTAATAATATGGCGCGAAACAGTGTTATGGGACAGTTGTGGCACGGCGTGGAGGACTCTCTCGTAGTTCACTTTTCAACAACAGGGAAGCTGCTGGAACGATCGGTGGATATCCTAACACACGGCGAGACAGGAGGACGTTTGCGTGACTTTGATAGTCACTTAGGACAGATTCCAGATCAGAAACAAAGCATTGAGCCATTGTGAGATCATCATATCTCTATGTAAGAGGGGAGGGGGAGGGGGCACTGTTACCCCTTCCCCTATTGTACAGCAAGGTCGACAGCGCGATACAAATAGCAGAACAGGACGCATACAGGACCGCATTTTCTACTGGATGTGGGACAGTGCACGCGAAACTGCAGGGACTAAGGCAACAAGACGTGTGAAAACGAAAGAGTACACCACTAGCCAAGACTCCTTTCTCGTCCAGATTTGGACGGGAAAAAGCTGTGAGGCAGTTCTTTGTTTCGACCTGCGAAGTTTCCGGTGCTGAAATGTAGATGAATGTTGTTTCTAAACAACCCGATATCTCGTGGGACGAAATTATAGTTCTTGTTCAGCTCAGATTAGAACACAACCGCCGAACTTTTGTCGTGGGAAAGAAAGCGCTCGCCCCGGGAGATTCCTGTCACACAACCGTAAGTACCTTTCCCTAATCCCATATGGGTGTTTTGTAAATGTACGCATTTTGTCTTGTGGCTCTTATTTCTTTCTGTCACAGGCAGAACCGACTTTCTGTAGGGTAAATATGACATGCTCGTTGAAAAAGTTTCCAAACCTATCGGACTATCGTGTCAAAAGTATTATTATACGCCATGCCATGTGCCGGTGTATAAACTAGAAGTCCGGCGCCATGAACGCAACTAAAATAACACAAACGAACGAGTGTTGACATGTCGTAACGTCTAGAGCTTAGATTAGAATGATAACGTTGGTTATTGTTCCCACGTATTTACCGGTGAACTACATTTAGGCACAACGCTGCATCAGAAAACATTTTTGCCTTTCACAGTCGTGAAAGATAAGAGTGTAGGACATCTGTTGCCAATTAACATGCACGACACAACTGCTCTCCAAGCAGAGGTTTTGCGTGGCGGGCAACAAATAAGGCATAAAAAGACGCCAGGACGAGCCAGCCGGGATAAGTCGCTGGCAGTTCCGGTGACCTTCACATTGAGCAGCTCGCGTATTAGTCTTGTTTAATTGACCACCAAAAATCACTGTTGACAGCATATTGAAAATCACCGTTTACAGCATATTGAAATAGAACATTGCTGGTCCATGCTTTACATGAAAATATAGGAACTCCGGCGTACATGTATCTATAATGATTTTCACTCCCCATTTGGAGCTGCCATTTGTTCATATGCTTTGTGCTTTTTTTTCCTTCTGTGGCACCTGAAACATTATACATGTATATATGGAAAAATACCAGGAACAAGTACTAGTTAGATGTCAAAATCGGTAGAAATATACCTTTTGTACTCCCGTTGTTTGGGTCTATTACAGCCGCTCCCCTAGGGGGTCAGCTTGAGGTGACGGGCCGGCGGCTCGCGATAACCTCGTATTTTAAAGACTTACCGAAGCTGAGCGGGCGTTTAGTTTAGTGCATTGAAGTCTTGCCCAAATTTTGCTCACAACAATTAGCTACTTCCCAACACATGTCTCTGTAGATATATATATAATAGATTGGACCTAAAATGGAGAGAAAATTGCGAGAAAGTGCTTGCTTTTCGTCCAAAACTTGGCACGTTCTCAGGCTCGCCCAGAAATCCTGAAAAATAAAGCCATACCGCCACGTGACAACATCGGGTACTGGCTCCAAATAAGGCATGACACCATGGTTCTAACGATTCTAAAGATAAGCGGCGTTGGGTCCATAAACTTTTAATAGAGTAACTCTTCTCGTTTTTTACTACCAACAAATCGTTTTAATACCTTATCTCCAAGCAGATCCCTATCGGTGGCAAAAGCCATAGGAGTTTAGCTCGCCACCGACGGGATCTGCGGACACTGAAACAGGGAGGAGCATTCCTCTTCAAAATGGTGGTGTTGCCCCTCCCTGTTGACAATTAATAGCAGTGCGAATTTTCCCGGCCGCTAAACCCTTCAGTCACCCGCGCGCATCTCAGCAGGCGTTCGTGCGCGCCACGGAAAGAACCTGAGAGCATCACAATGTAACTAGAAAAATGCACGAATGAGCCCCTCTATATTGAGTATTTCAAATGCGTCCGAGAAGTCTAAAAATCACGCACCTAAAATCAAATCGTCCTATAATATAAATATGGTTTCATTCTACACTCGCAAACATTTGTCAAGATGCCGTATGATCGAAATCCCCAACGTTTATGTTTGGATGCGGTGGCAAAGCACACCAAAGGAAAGGCGCGTAGCCATAATTTTTGTCCAAAACGTTCTTCTTGCGGCTCGTCTACGCAGAGCGGGGTACTCTGATAACAGAGAGACTTCCCCTGGCCCGTGGCAAGGCCCACGAAAAGGTCTTTGCCGTCCAGGGCGGTAAGGGTTGCCCGCGACTGGGGTTCTCGAGGTTCAAAACCCCAGACATCGCGAAAGACACGGCGAACCCTCCTCCATGATTTGAACTGACCAAAATAACTGTTGGTGCAGTGACCCGTAGAGAGACTTCCTGTAACGGTCACCGGCTGGCCGGCAGAGTGGCACGAGCCGTGCCAGCGGAGGGTAATTAGCACCTACTTCACAAGCTCAGTTTGATTAGCTAACTATTGGGTGTTAATAGCCTTTGACGTTTCAACCGTCCGCAGATCCCGTCGGTGGCGAGCTAAACTCCTATGGCTAATGGATACTGTCTTTTGCCACCGATAGGGATCTGCTTGGAGATTAGTAACATTATCCTGACACGTTCCACATGAGTGATAATTGTAGCCTCAGCGTTAGACTGCCAGGGTCCATAACCCAAAACTTTGCCACTCTATTGATGTAGGGATTCCCAAGTTTTACATACAGCCACTAAAGATTGTCACAGTTTCTACGTAGGCGGTGTCCATAAAACACCACAGGGTCCATAAATTCTATCAGGCGACATACAGTAGCAAGGGCTGTTGTTAAACCCGCCTTACTACAAGGTAAACAAACAATGGAAGTTACGGCGGGGGTCACAGAAAACACAAAGGGGCAAAATGTGCGTGCAAGATAAGCGGCGTTGGGTCCATAAACTTTTAATAGAGTAATTAATAACTCTCCTCGTTTTTTTACACCAACAAATCGTTTTAATACCCCAAACCAACAGCAGATGGACGCGCTCCGGAGTAGAACCCCAGCCTACAAACACATCCGAGTAAAGAAGCATTTGTCACATTTTGCACGCAGTGGTAACATTATCCTGACACGCCCCCCCGCCATATCAAGTCGGTGGTGTTCCTCACAGCGTTAGCAGCGCGGCCAGGCAGGTCCTGTGGTCAGTCAGACTGCCAGGGACGCCTCTCTGGTTAATTGGAAACACGTATTTTGCAAGATGACGCATTTCACACTGCTGGGTAACCAAAGAGACGCGTCCTTGGTTAATTGGAAACACGTCTTTTCAATATGACGCATTTCAATTGCGTTTTTTTGAAAAATGACGTGTTTCAATTACGTCTTTTTCAAAACACGCAGGAAAGTCTCACTTTTGTCCATTTGACGCGATTGTAGGCTACCAGTGTATTTCTGGAAAGAAAAATGTTTTAAATTAAATCCCTTTAAAACGTCTTAAAGTTGAAATCCACACTTTGTAAGGCTGGCCAGGGAAGCAGCGTTTAGGACTCTGTCAGACCCAAAATACTGTGGAAAAATGCAGGTTTGTGTGTATTTCTGAAAATGTTTCAAATTAAATCCCTTGTAGTTTCCATGTAAAGCTATTCATTTCATTGAAATCCACATTTTGTCAAACTGGCCAGCGAAGCAGCATTCAGGACTCTGTCTGATCCAAAATACTGTGGCAAGATGCAGGTTTGTATGTNTACTTCACAAGCTCAGTTTGATTAGCTAACTATTGGGTGTTAATAGCCTTTGACGTTTCAACCGTCCGCAGATCCCGTCGGTGGCGAGCTAAACTCCTATGGCTAATGGATACTGTCTTTTGCCACCGATAGGGATCTGCTTGGAGATTAGTAACATTATCCTGACACGTTCCACATGAGTGATAATTGTAGCCTCAGCGTTAGACTGCCAGGGTCCATAACCCAAAACTTTGCCACTCTATTGATGTAGGGATTCCCAAGTTTTACATACAGCCACTAAAGATTGTCACAGTTTCTACGTAGGCGGTGTCCATAAAACACCACAGGGTCCATAAATTCTATCAGGCGACATACAGTAGCAAGGGCTGTTGTTAAAACCCGCCTTACTACAAGGTAAACAAACAATGGAAGTTACGGCGGGGGTCACAGAAAACACAAAGGGGCAAAATGTGCGTGCAAGATAAGCGGCGTTGGGTCCATAAACTTTTAATAGAGTAATTAATAACTCTCCTCGTTTTTTTACACCAACAAATCGTTTTAATACCCCAAACCAACAGCAGATGGACGCGCTCCGGAGTAGAACCCCAGCCTACAAACACATCCGAGTAAAGAAGCATTTGTCACATTTTGCACGCAGTGGTAACATTATCCTGACACGCCCCCCCGCCATATCAAGTCGGTGGTGTTCCTCACAGCGTTAGCAGCGCGGCCAGGCAGGTCCTGTGGTCAGTCAGACTGCCAGGGACGCCTCTCTGGTTAATTGGAAACACGTATTTTGCAAGATGACGCATTTCACACTGCTGGGTAACCAAAGAGACGCGTCCCTGGTTAATTGGAAACACGTCTTTTCAAGAGGACGCATTTCAATTGCGTCTTTTTGAAAAATGACGTGTTTCAATTACGTCTTTTTCAAAACACGCAGGAAAGTCTCACTTTTGTCCATTTGACGCGATTGTAGGCTACCAGTGATATTTGCAAAGAAGTAACATTGAAGTTGGAATAACCACCCACCCCATGTACAATGTAGTCATATCTCCTATTCTAGCAGTAAGCTAGTGTTGCATAAAAATGTATAGAGTCACTATCTCCCCCAACACCCCACCTCTACAAGCTGCTGAAGTATTATGAGCTTTGGGAAATGGGATAAACTCCACAAAGACATGTAGAAAGAAGGTGCATATGGCTCTCCTATCTCCATCTCTGCACAGTCATGCTGATACTTGTAGGAATGAGCTGCCAACAATGTACATTAACCTGAGATATCAACCTTAAGGTCTCATACCGCAATTACTCCGCGTGTAGGGTCTAAAAGAGTGCGTGCAAAAAAATAATTGAGCCCGAACAGTGCGAGTTTAGGTCTATCATAAATTCCCTTTCATCGCACAGACCTGATCTAAAAAGGGGTTGAGATGAAAGGTTGTTTATTACTGACAGAATCGGGCAGGGAAGTTTCGGCATCCGAGGGATTGTCGGACGTGTACGCTTTTTAGACCTGAGTTATGCGGTCGGGCACTGTGAGCCGTGAGAGGGCCTCTGGCGGATCGTGGGTAATTGCAGTTACAGGTGACGTAAATATCGAACTAGCGGTTAGAATTGGGGAAAATTTTTTTAATATTTAAATGATATGTGTGCTTGCTATAGAAATAAAAAAACTCTTGATTTACGTTTTTTTGATTGGATTCACAGCCAAAATAGTGTCGTATTTTAAGGTGTAAGTCTATGGGACAGTGAAATTGGCGTATGAGACCTTAATAGAAATTCAAAATATTCATTAAAAATCAGCGATTTATGATGGATCGGAAATTTAAACAGAATCTGAGCCCAGGCGTCGACCCACGTTTCTCGGCGCAAATTGCAATGTTTACCTTTGACCGTTGCCATGGAAACGGTCGTGCCCATATTTCACGGGGGTGCTAAAGCTATGTTTTTATGAAGAATATGTTTTCTATTAATCTAACAACAATATTAAAAGAAATAATAGACAATCACACACAATATTGGTTATTAGTCTTTATAATTACACAAAATTAGTAGTCCTTGACAGTTAAAAATGAGGAGAGCATCGATGAACATCGATATAGATGAAGTGGCGACAAGTCCATAGTTTGGGCTAATATAAGGGACAAGTAAGACGAATCATATCTGCTTTTTCATAACAAATTTTACAATATGATGCACGAATGACAAGAAGGAACAAGAAAGATAACAAAAAAGAAAACAATAGAAAACGTTTACAGTAGTCATACGCTTCCGTCAAGTGGATTAGAGGCGTCAATTTTGTAACAACGTGTCAATTCATCACATTGGTTTAGCCTGACTTCGCACTCCGTCTGTGACTTCTTTGCCGACGGACGCACTCTGATCTAAACGGTGTCATGGCCTCGTACAGAGCAAACTTCTTCAGTAAACGTCCTTCTGCCGACACAGAAGGGACGCTACGTGCCAAGATAGAACAGAAGAGTGTTGCGAGCACAGGAGGCTGCATAACGTGGACTGGAGCAAGGTGCAGGGACGGGTACGGCCGAATGAAGGTCAAAACAGCAGAGGGAGACGAGCGTGTCGTCAGTCCGCACAGGGTGATCTTCTTTTTGACTTCAGATCGTCCTAGCTTAACAACAAGTATGCACGTCAGCCACCTGTGCAACGAAAAACTCTGCGTCAACCCAACCCATCTGTCGTACGAGGAGAGTGTCGTGAACCAGCAGAGAAAGAACTGTTTCTCTGAAGGACGGTGTGCCGGCAACCACCCAGGATATCCTAACTGTATCATAAAAAAATAAACATGAAGACTGCGTATCCCCTCCTTACCCCCCCCCCCCAAACATCCTCTACACTCGTCCTCTGCACAACAACCCCCCCCCCCCCCAATAACAAAAGTAATGTGGCGGTTGGCACGGGATACCCCGTGCCGTACGGGATACCCCGTGCCGTACCGTTAACAAGTCTGCGTACAACACACGTGGAGTGCAGTTCGTCAACAACACCTCGCTGTCACATCACACAACTCCTATACAAAAGCTTAGTCCTTTTTCTCACTGTAACAGTGTTCTTTGGAAAAGTTCGGGTGAACATGTTCTGTCTTGTAACCAGCCGCTCCTTTCTTCCTCTTTTCTCTCCTCCACCGGGACGCCGCCCTTGCTCCTTTAAAGGCCAATCCCCTCTGTCTCAACTTGTCTGCTTTCGCCTTGCGATCCGCCGAGCTCAAAAACTGCATTCCTGGGCCCCCTGGTTGCAAGTCACACCCAAGGCGTTTGGTAATCCGTGCAATTGACTCGCCCATGCCACCGACAGCCGCCGAATGAGCTGCACTTGCTGCCCTGCCTGCCATGTTTCGCTTCTGTGTTCTGTTCTTAGGCAGGGACTTCAGCGTTCGCAGGTGATGGGCCTCGCAAATGTTGGTGGAACGCAGATTTCGCTGGCGTTTCACCATCTCGGGAGACAATTTGTACTCTATGGCTTTTGTGAGCTCTTCCCTGTCCTCTGGAGTCATGCAGAGACTCTGACCCCAGGGTAGGTGGCGCGGCTTGTAGCTTGGGTCGTTCGGCCTGGCCTTGCAGGCGAAAGACACTCGCTTGCACTTAGAATGGTTGCCACTGAAACAGTCCAAGATGTTGTTCTTTGCTTCAGTGACGGCATTTAGGAACTTGTCCTCTTCGGTTGGATGGAGCGCCCTTGCCTGGGAAAGTTCGGTCTGACAGCGCCGCGACAAAGCGTGGCTGAGCACGTGGCAGAACCGAACCTTCTTATCGCGGGCGGCGCTCTTCTTGTAGTCAGAGGGAAGTGGCCTTCCCAGGATTACTTGGGAGCTGAGTTGAAGCTTGAAGACGACTTTGCGTTGTCCGCGTGAGACGTGGACAGTGCAGTCTTCCTTTTTGACCGTCACTCCCTCCTCCCAGATGTCTCCGCCGAGCACGCGTTCTTCAGACGGCCCCTGTCCTTGTGTCGACGACGAGGACGGCCGTGCGTCGCCATCACGTACACCAGGATCCCTGTCAGCCCTAGTTCCATTAAGGGCGTGGTACCGCTCCTTCAGCGTGTCGTAGGTCTGCTGAATGCCGTCAACGGTTTTGCTGTCGTTGTCTGAGACAAGCTCAGACAGAACTAAAGGGTTTGGGCTGCCTAGTAAGTCCAACGCTGCCTTCTTTGCCAGCACCCTCTCTGCATTTCCGATGGGCTCGGCCGGGTCGAAGGTAGAGGAGCAATGTCCTTCGTGCCCCGGGCATGGATTTTCCTCCCCATCCTCCCGCTGTCCCTCTCCGACCTGACACAACTTATTTGCAGACTTGAAATGAATGAGCAGATTTTCGTCGGTCTCGGTCTCGAAGAAAGGCATAGTTACCTGTGTCGCCCGCTGTGACACACCGTGATAGCACGGGTTGTTATAGCAGCCATCTGTCATTGCAGCTATTTCTACAGGTTCCCCCTCCCGGACCTCTGTCCCGCGCAGCTTCAGTACCTGGCGAAGCTTCCCTCTGTTCTCCTCCAGGGAGGTCTCCAGGATCGTCTCCATGTTGTCACACACCGAATTCACCAGCTTCTGCATGGTAGAAATGCTCGGTGTCCGGATGTCCATCCCGCTTAGCAGGGTCTTGGCCCCCGTTACACCAATGCCGACCTTGGTGAGCGCAACAGCAAACTTCACGTTTGTTTTTGCGGGCTTTGGCCCCCTGGTCCTGCCAGGGAACCGCTCTGCCTCTTCGTACAACTTTACCGGACCAAACGTGAAACCGCAATTGGTACAGGTTAAACTCTCCTCGAATACGAACCCGTACTGGGTCTCGCCAGAGGCCGGCATGGCGCAATGAGGGCTGCAGTTGGGGTTTTCCTGGGAGTGGTTTGACAGGAAGTTATTGATCAGTGTCATAAGGAGGGGGACATCGAACAATCTTTGTTCTCTTACCAAGCTCTCCATCTCGTGGCTGGTGGCTACCACTAACTTATCCATTTCGGTAGGATCGGCGGGTTCAGGGCGAAGCCTACCTGGTGTCTGGTTGGCGCCAGGCTTGTCGCGCGCCAAGCTCCAGATGTCTCTCTTGTGACGGCGAATCTCTTCCACGGGACTATCGTCGTGACTGTCATCTTCTTCCACAGCAGTTTGCATCTCTGGGGGACCTCTATTAGTTCCGAATTGTCCAGCATTTGGTCCATTTTCTCTCCTTCTCTTCCTTCTGAAGCTGTTTCCAGACATGTTGGTAAAACACTGCGTCGAAAGGTTCTTTTGTCCGTAGTTGGCTCCGTTAAATAAAACAATGTGTGTAGAGCACGTTTCTCTATCAAAAATCCTCGATTACTGGTCAGATAGCGATTTCCGGTGAGCACTAAGGGTCGCGGAAAGTCAACTTTATTTCCTGTGGCTACCCTATTGGACTTCATGACAAATCTGGTAGGTGGCGCTTCCAATGCCAAAAAGCATGCATGAATCATTGCGCTGTTGCTTGGCAACGGAGTGACGCAAAGCAGCAAAATTTTCAGAGATCGTTGCGGGATGAATAATCTTTCGATTAAGACAGAATCTTAATAATCAATGGTTATTAAGGTCTCATACCGCAATTACTCCGCGTGTAGGGTCTAAAAGAGTGCGTGCAAAAAAATAATTGAGCCCGAACAGTGCGAGTTTAGGTCTATCATAAATTCCCTTTCATCGCACAGACCTGATCTAAAAAGGGGTTGAGATGAAAGGTTGTTTATTACTGACAGAATCGGGCAGGGAAGTTTCGGCATCCGAGGGATTGTCGGACGTGTACGCTTTTTAGACCTGAGTTATGCGGTCGGGCACTGTGAGCCGTGAGAGGGCCTCTGGCGGATCGTGGGTAATTGCAGTTACAGGTGACGTAAATATCGAACTAGCGGTTAGAATTGGGGAAAATTTTTTTAATATTTAAATGATATGTGTGCTTGCTATAGAAATAAAAAAAACTCTTGATTTACGTTTTTTTGATTGGATTCACAGCCAAAATAGTGACGTATTTTAAGGTGTAAGTCTATGGGACAGTGAAATTGGCGTATGAGACCTTAATCTTCCTTGCTTTTGCCAAGCTTTGCATTTAAACCTCCTTGGTTGTAGCCTCCTTCGCAGCTGCAGACTTGTAGGGCGCGGCGTTATATTTTTCGGTGAGCAACGCGAATGGGCAATTTTGCAGCCAAGAGAGTTTTGCTGGGCAGCGAAACTGTCTCTCCCCGGCAAAATCGTCCCTTCGCGTTGCTCACCAAAAAAAATAATGCTGCACCCTACAAGTCTGCGAAGGAGGCTACTTGGTATGGTTGTACAATGTTTTTCACGTTCAACTGTATCCCAACATGATATATGTGTGGTTACTGTAGCAGACAACATTCTTCTATACCAATATATCATTTAAAGTAAGATGCAATATACTAGGTAGGTGCCTGCGGCTGATAACTTCTAGCATACATACACGTCACTGGATAAAAACAAAGCCCACTGGAGAATCCGTTAGTCACACATACATATGATTATGCCCTATCTCACCGACACTGCATTATTCACTGAGTGAGGGGAACCTTGATAACATTTCATATTGTGATATTGGAAAATCACATGTAGCCCTGGATACTGTCGTATGTACCAAACTTCAAAGGCAGGACCCTGGAAAGATACGATCCCTGGCATAAAAATGATGGATGACTTACTACAAATACAGTCTGGTTATTTCATAAACAATTTGCATCAATCTTTATTCTACTTCTTAATTTGGCTTTGGGATGGACATTTCTGGATATAGTGAGAGGTACAGAAATATATAATGTGGGAAAATTATGTCAAATCAGAACAAATTAAGGTAAATGTTTGTATCAAATGAAAGAATTGTAAACCAACACTAGTTGTAAAAAAAAAGTTATGATAACCAAAAAGTAAAATTAAAATCATAACAATTGTACATCCATATCACAGAGCTTACCCAACTTAAAAACTGGGTGCGAAAAAATTGTTTAGGTGCACCATATACAATTTTAGCAAAAACTAATTATGTTTTATTTGATTTATAAAGAAAAATACTACAAAAAGATTTTCTTCTTTTTCTGACACTTAGAAGTGAACAACAAGCTGTATTACTACAGTAGTATACATTTAACATCTTTACATACGTAAACCTATAAAAATGTTTGGGTGCACCAGAAAATAATTGGGTGCACAGCTCCAAATATCATGTACATTCCGCTTCCATGCTCTTCTGATGTTGACAGGTGCTCCTGTAAACGATCACTTCAGCTCGTGGTCAATCCCAGGTCTCATTATTGATTCCCAGTCAACAGGAATGTATGGAACCAAATGACTCTTATCCCCATGGGACCTGGGTATGCCCATATCTTACTAAACCATGCAATTACCACATTATCTATCAGACCCTTGGGACAATGCTCGCAGTGATAGAGTATTCTTCCTGCAGTAAAGTAATTTGTGATTTAAGATAATTGCTGAATCAGTTTCGTTTTACAGTTTGCGAGAGTTTTTCTCTATTTCAATGCACTTTAAAGTAAGAAAATAAAAACTTATGAACATCTAACTGAAGGCATGTATACCGTATAACCTGTCTAGTAGCCATCCATTCTGGCTGTTTGAGTACACAAATGGGCAGTGAGCAGTGAACTTAAATGAGGACGTATTAGTAGTAATACAAAGCAATTAGCAACCATTTAACCTCTGTTGACAAACAGCAAGACAAGCCCCTGTATAACCTTTGAACTACCATTTTGGGGTGTGTCCCCTAACAAGGCAAAGAAATGCTCAAATTCACAGCGAGAGGTCATACATGCTACAACAACTGGCTAAAGAACCATAAATCAGCACTGTAAATAAGGTTAAAATCAGATGGACCAAACAGCCTGGGGCAGACTAGTCTACATGGCAACAGTCCTATCTGAAACTGTGCAGGTGCCGCACATAATATACATGTACATGTCACGTGAAAAGAATCTAAATTCTAAGTAATCAGAACATAAAATGATAGCAATCAGCATTCATTCATCAGAGATCATAAATTTTGAGCACCTTTTTTGCTCCTATTGGCCTAGATACAGTTTTCATCAGATTATAGAATGTTAATTTGTCAGGTCTGGTTATGTTGGTTTGTTGAACTATTAACCTGTGATTCCTGGTGGAAGGCAATAAAACTTAATTAGATATTATCACTGATAACCAAAAAGAAAGGAAAACAAATACATACTAGTATTCTACAGTGCGTGAATTGTGCATAATTCTACATTAAGTTGCAAACTTCACACTTTGGGGGAATCTATTCAATACAACATCCTCAACTAATGTGGCATCCCTCATTTCTTCTAATAAAGCCTTATATTGACAATTCTGGCACATTCTTCCAATGTCATTATGTAGGAAGTACCTGAATACTGACAGTTATACCGGAAACTTTCACCTGGAAGCCCTTTAGTGAAACAATAACTTATTGTGTGGATAAAGGCGCAAAGTAAACAACAGCGCGAAGACTTTTAGGGTGTCAAGTTCTCACTCCATTCCTTGGGGATTGAATCATAAGTTTGAAGGGTGTTGCCCAATACCGTATGCACGTCAAAAAGTTTGCCTATACGTTCAAAACGTTGGACATGTATGTGAAGGTTGTAGTAAACGCCTTTTTGCCATTTCGAGCGTCTCAAATCACCAAGAACGCTACTAAGGAGGTGCTTCTCTCCTTCAAACGGCCTGAAACGTGTTTGTTACTGTAGTGTTAGGAAGTCCGACACGCATGGGTAAGAAGCCTGGTTAGTCAGACGGCGAACACGTATGGATGATTCTCCGTTACACCTGCAACAGTACCGTACGGAATGAAAGCTTGGTACTCTAGGCTATCAGGACAGAGGTATGTAACTAGGGCAACTTGTCCGAAACAACCTGCTGCAGTTGTCCGGGAGTCCTACCTTTGTCGTTGTACGTGTGGGGTTCCCTTCCGTACTCCACGATCTCGATCCTCGGCGGCGGGGAGGTGGGGGACAGCGTAGGGCCGCTGGCCTCGCTCGGCGAGCTCGCCGACGCCGGCTCGTTGGTTATTCCATCTTCATCTTCCTTCACGGAGCTGACCGCGAAGCGCACAGACATCTTTTTGACCCGATCAAACGACGGAAAGGCGGCTTTACATGACAATAAGCAGAAACCGTCCGAAAGTGGGAAATTACCTCGTTCGAAATCGAACCAGATATCGAACTAATGAAAGCCTCGTTTTCAATTTTTAGCTATCCCATCATTCCCTATAAGGATATAGACTGTCCCATCTGTAAGGTATACTAGTAGTAGAAATAAAATATTTTATGTATAAATATATGATAATATACTTAATTAGATAGTGTATAGATTAAAAATTAATTTTAAATTAATGTATCAAATATTTTGTGTTTAATCATTTGAAATGATGAATACAAGTTGATAGTTCAAAGCAGTACATCCCTAAAATGTTTTGGTCTAGTCCGATCGCTTTGGGCGCCATATTGAAATTCGTCAGGTGAACCAAGCGGAGATTTGCTTGTGGGACGTCCGAAAAGATCGGCATTTTCTCGTCTGATTTTCTCACTTTGATTGCCGCCTGATGGACATATGGTTGTGGATGACTTAAGGTGCATAATCTGAGCGGGGGACACCATAAATTTCCGATCTGGTCCACTATACGACGTTGGCAACATCAGATCATTCTTGCAGTATAAACGTTTACTTCCTGTATCCACTAGATAACAACACAACAAGTTACTATTTTCCAGTAGCAACAGATAAGAACGTGTACGGATATATTTGTGGAGCTCTAACAGTAACCTTCGTGTTCTAAATCGTACAGTAACCGTCATGTTACAAATCTAATTGTACAAATCTCTTTGAATTGGTATATTGATCATTTGTTGATATAATATTTTGCTTATAGGCTCAAGTCCAACTAAACTCCGAGCAACAACAAGAAATATAATGGCACAGTCCCTCGACGTTTGCAAGAGAGAATCCGGTAAGATCTGGCATCGCAAACCAGCCCCCTCCAGCGATGATGGGTGAGTGGTAGTATTGATAATTATTATGGTGGTGTGTCATATATTTATCAATTTTCACTCCTTGCATGTGATGAAGTGCATCAATACTGCCATTTTCGACTTACTGACAGATGGTTTTCGGAGTTTAATGGAACTGGGACATATATGATTTCTAGCACATTAACTGACATAACATCCTTGTTGAAATTTATGATACTGTAACAGGTAGCATTGTTTATTTTTTGGAAGTGGAGGGTTGCGATTGTAACTTAAGAATATTTTCAGCGTCTTTACAATTTTAGAATGATAGATATGTAGCATGATTAATAAACTCACTTCTGACCCCATATTTTCTAAATGGTGAGCCTCTGAAGAAGGTAGACTTCTGTGCAATTTTGATTTCCATTTTCAAAGACTGGTGGTGAGCATCAAGCACACATTGGGAACTGCCGTGTCTCCACACGTGAGAACTGTCCGCTTCCTACATGCAGCATTCGACTCAACCGGGAACAGTTTCATAGCAGGAGACCATCAAGGCAACATCTACTTGTTTGATGTCGCAAAAAACAGGTAAAAACTTGAAAGGTAACATTTTGCAATAAGCATAACGCATAATGTTTACCTTCGCATATAGTCTGCTCTGTTAATTCTTACTCAAACACATTCATGTAATATTATATGGTGACAGGAGTCTAAATCCCTCCTGCTATAAAATTGTAGCATGATATAAAAAACAACACCAGTTCCCACGGTTACAGATGTCTGGTTCAGGTCATTGACCTTATTTGGAGAAGAAGAAGAGGAAAAAACTGAGCAAAAATTTTTTCCTTCGGTAAACATTATAAATCAGTACAGACTGTTGTACTACAAATATTACTAATTCTAATCTTCCAGTGTCACAAATGTAACTTACTTGTGAAGTTTGTAGCATGAATATGTATCATTCACAGCTAGATTCCAGGTTAACAATTTATCAGTCACTATTATACTAATTAAGCAAAATTAGAAGATAGTCTGACTCTCCTAACTTTGCTTAATTAGTCTGACAAATGTATACGTAAGTAAGACTGATAAATGCATTTTACAGATACATGTTACTTTGAAACCAATTTCTAACGTAGTTAAGATGCACAGCAACATGTACTATATGGATTTTCCAATAGTATAAGTGATCCATCCTGCTTTTTGGAGAGTGTGCAGTAAGATCAAACATCTTACCAGGAACAAGGGATTCAACTCTAATGCAAAAGCAAAAAAAGGGCAAGCATGTATCTTCATTTCGCTTGGTGTTGCTACCTGCACACTAAGAAGCCTTTAATACTCACACATATTGATTTTGGCACGGTGGTAAACCCACTTCTTCATTAAAGGAATTCGAAAGAATTTGATTAAACCTGGCATTCCTGGCAGCAGAACCTGGGACAGAATTGGTTAATGTTGATATGAGAAAAAATCTTTCTTCTTCGTAGTCATGACAGCAGCCTGTGGAATTCGATTTTTATGAAATATTTAAATTTCTGAACTGAGATTTTCTACAGACCTTAATTAAAGTTGGTGTAATTTCTATTATGAAATGAGTTGATTGAGTTGTCACTAGGACAAGAAGGAGATGAAGAAAATCCTCCAAGATTACCAACTAATACAGCAATGCCTTTTAATAGTGACAAACCGCTGTTTGAGTTGCATTGAGAAAGTGGCAGTCTGGCATTTTGAGATTTGGCATTTTGGCATACTGTAATTTTAATATATTAAGAATTCCAGTCAGAATCTCAATTTTTTAAGAAGTACGATGTCGTCTGTATCATCAGAGTAACAGTGTTTTCAAAGTACATTGTACTTACATAGTACATTATATATACAGTATATATGCAACCAGCATTCAAAACTACAATCATGCTGGTTGCATATATTATGCAAGTATAATATTATTGACTACTATTTTTTCTTGCCAGCAAGTTATAGTTAGTTCTGTTACAGTACGGATTTGTGCCTTCCTATATATATGTTTGTTTTGGTCATGGTGCAAACATCTTCAGGAAAAGTTCACATGGATCCATCATGCCCCAGAAATCATGCTTGAAACTGTGATCAATTACACTTATGATTCATCAATCATGAAAAAAAGGTTAATATGCCATTTGGGTCAGTTGGAAATCAGTGCATATGTTTTAGGGTCAACGGGCTAGGGGGTAACCTACAAAACTGACATAATGTAATTTGATGCTGAAGAATAGATTGGTTACAGTTTTTTTTTGTGAAAATTGCTGTAACCGTGATCACAATTCCCATCCCATGCATGTAATTTCTACTGACTAGTATGTTACTGTACCTTGAGATATGTGGCCTAGATCTTAAGTATGATCAGACAAACAATTACTTAAATGCTAATAGCATTGTGGACACATTATCGATTAACTTGTACGTGTATACTTCAAACATTTGACAGCGAATGATAGGCATGTTATCAGGATCGACCACCTTCAATAATTTTTCTGGTGTGAGTTTTTTGTCAGATCACAATTACAACCATTTGAACCAGGTATATGAATCTGTTATAAGCACAAGTATAATATCTATCGGAAAGGTACGTGTTGTTCTGTATTCTGCGTCACACTTTCGTAGCCTGTCCTGAAAGTCAAGTAGGCTTATGACTGATGTCCTTGGCTTTCTTCACAAAGGCAGCTCTTGTGTAAAATTTATCAGCCCATTACTCTGCAGAGGTCGTTGCGCCAGTCCTTTTTACCATAACTGTTCCCTAAAGAAACATACAGATCATGCATAGATGGTGTTGCTGGTATTGTGTACATGGCAATCCATCAGTGTGTGTAAGGATTGTGTGGTGGATAACAGTGAGCCAGTTATACATGTGATATATGTTGTTGTAACAAATCACCCTACATTCCCCTGGGACAAGACTTGTAACTTTACACAAAACACTCTCAATACAATGTGTGACTGTTACTGTTACTGCTTTAGTAGACTGAGAGATCAAGGCTATGTGGAAAACCTAAGGCCACACCAATTTAATTTGTTGGTTCTCGGATTCGCCTCCTCATTTTTTTCTGATTTGCCAAAAAAAAAAGATTCTTGTTCTGAATCAACTCAAATATGCTCATATTTTGCCCCCAACAGTTGAGTTAATTCCTAGTTGTTACTGCAGTTTTTTCCATCTTTCAATGCAGTGGTTTGATTAAAAGTTCAAATTTCATTTAAATATTAACCCAGCCTTTTGTGTTGACTTCATGGCTCCTATCATAGCATTTAGGGTTACATGTATAATAGGATGTAAAAACATGTTTTTATTTCATTTTTTTTGCCCTGTCACTTCATATTTTTTCTGAAAAATCCCAGAACCAACAAATTAAAATGGTATGGCCTAAGACTGATGTCAAGTTCACCCAGGCTGCCATATTCTTGTATTACTCACTAGTACTGCCATATCTCAGTAAATCACATACCTAGTGCAGGTTATTGATGCTTATCATAGAAATCAGTGGCTTAGAAATATCCCACAGGCTATTTTAACTTGTCATTTTAATCAATCAATGACTGTACATTGTAGCTCTGTGAGCTTTAGCTACATTTTGATGTATAGCCTGACTGTGATTTCAATATCGTGTTCTGGCCCAAGGCCAAATTCAGCAGCCCATGACCCTACATGGGGACACATATAACTTTATACCAATGAGATTAAGGCTTTGTGTAGAAAAATGGCATGGTTGAAATATGTATGAAAAATAACTCATCTTGTGCATGTAGATCTAACATAATTGCATGTGTACCACAGGATGTTATCTTGGGACCCATCTTAATGTCAACTCTGTTGTTGCAGGTTCTCCCTAGTGCACAGGATTGGGCAGGCATGCACAGCTCTAGCGTTTGGCCTTCGCAGGAAAACAGAGTTCCTGGCTGCCCTGGCAGACTACACACTCAGATGTTACGATACAGGTACTGTGTTGTTTCCTTTACAATATTTACATGCATGTGCAACAATGTTATGAAAAAATGTATGTACACCAAATAGTGTGGTGCAAATAAAATTTGTGACAGGGCAGTGCTTTTTATTATTATTAGATTGAGAGAAGTTACCAGTAAACTTTTCAATGCTGTGACTTGCACATTTAACTTTCCAAGAAGTCTTAACTTCTATTGATGATAGGCCATGTAGCATTTTTAGCCCAAACCCATTTGGTAATGTTGCACATCCTTAGGTGCATAGCTGAGACATATAAAGTATGAATTCCTTTACCCATGATCGACATTCCCTTTCAGGAACTTCCTGAATGTGATTTATCTCTCCTTAACAGACTTTTCCCGACGTTGAGTCCCCAGTTACGTTCTGCTGGCGACGAGAATCTCCTGCAGACTTATTGATTATAATTGCAAAGATTAGGAACCTTAGAAGCTGCCTTGTGCTTTCATGGTCCATGGTGCACACTTATCGGCCAAAGTACAGCTTGGGCCATCAGTCTGGCACCAGTGTTCATGATCTTTTATTCCAGATGCTGTATGCCAGTGATAAACAGTTCCTTGCCGTAAAACTGACCAAGCATAACTTAAGAAACTCAAAATACATCCCAGTGCAGATAAGTCATCTTAAGTCATTTTCCTCTCTCACGAGCCTTTTCCTTGTACGGAAACGTCTCTCTGTCTTCCCACAATGGCAATGATACATGACGTATAGGGTTGACATTACATATAGGGCCCAGTCTGAAATACTGGATGGAAGTAGCCTCCGTAGAAGGCTTATAGAACTGTGGGTTTGGTGGTCTTTGGCTGTTTTCTGATTATATATAAAACCAGGATAGTGAGTGAGTGAGTGAGTGAGTGTGAGTGTAATTCAACCAGGCCAGCTATGTTGTCTATATGCAATCAGAAAATAGCACATAAAAGCTCCCAAAGACCCTGAAGACCCCAAAACCCCCAGTTTTTGGCATGCTATGGAGGCCTTGATGGAAGGAGAATATTGTGCATCCCGTGCACATCCACACTGAGGTATCACTCCATAACAGTTGACACCCCCTCGTATATAGACGGATGGCTGGCACCATCCGCTTTGACATTAAGTAAATGGAACAGGCAGGAGTACACTGTGAGTAAAGTTGAGATGGTACAGTAACGTGCTGAGCCCCACAGGTGGTGTTCCCATTGAAAAGGATAATTCAGCATGTCGACAATCACCCCTTGGACAATGCTGATACCTCAGGGGCCTGTCCCTACAATCAGGAAAATGGCTATTTGCTAATCATTGACATGTACTCTATATTTCCCAAAGGATAATATATACACTGGTTGTGTCAATTGTTGGTCGGTTGCACAGAGACCTGTCTGTGACACTTTGTACCTGTGAAACTGTAGGGAGATGCCCGAGATGTGCACAGAATGCTTAAAACGTGGCATCAGTGGCATCACCCCTTGGACAATGCTGATACCTCAGGGGCCTGTCCCTACCAGCAATTATCAGTAAAATGGCTATTTGCTAATCATTGACATGTACTATATATTTCCCAAAGGATATATATACTGGTTATGTCAATTGTTGGTCAGTTGCACAGAGACCTGTCTGTGACACTTTGTACCTGTGAAACTGTAGGGAGATGCCCGAGATGTGCACAGAATGCCAAAACGTGGCATCAGTCGGCTGTCTAATGTGTAAATTTGAGCCGGGGTTTTCATTTTCTGGCCCACTGGAGACCCGCGGCAGATATACCCTTCCATTTACTCAGCTTTCCTCCTGCGATTGTGTTTGCTGATTG
>NW_017803909.1:6583665-6592583 GCF_001625305.1 Branchiostoma belcheri | reverse complement strand
AGCCTGATCAAACGGCAGTTGTAATTTCCCTCAGGAGAAGAAGATTTAGTGACAGGTGCTGATTATGTCAGGGGGATTAAACCCGGATAGGCACGCCAGATTGGAAAATTATGTCTCATTTTCCCTCCTCCCTTCTGAGATTAAAGGCACTTGTGCAGCCAAGCTTTCTCCTCCAGACAGTCTTATGCAAATATACCAACAGGAATTTTCTTTATTACATTAGCATATAGTAATATGGTCATAAATATTAGCAACTTGGCTTGAAAAATCACTTTGTTCCAGGAGTGAAATAGTAATGTCTATTAACATAGTTATTGTAATTTGTCCAGGTTACATACTAGTATATCTGTCACCATGAAAAAAACATTTTTTTAAAGAGATCTCCAATGATGCACTCCTATAGCATCATTAACTGTGCATACATGTATCTTAGGCCACAGCAAGTAAATTTTATGGATGACATCCTCCGCAGACTTCAAATCAAATACAATAGAGAAAAAAAAACCAAGACGGGCCAAAAAAGCCAGATTCCTACATTTTCAAACTTTGACATCATAAACATTGTTAAAGACGAAATAATACCAATATTGTGCTACATGTAAGTTCTCCATATCTCACTGAAACAACTTTGAAAAATAAAACTTTTCAATCATTGCACAAATGGTTTTGATACAGTGGGGACATCATATATTATACACAGCCACCATCACAATATTATAAAAGGAATGAAATACATTACTGCATCAAAGTAAGAGACAAAACATTAAATCAGAGCCTTGTCTTGTCTCCTCTCTTCATATTTATCTACCATCCACATTCTGGCATGGCAAATACAGAGTCTGACATCTTTGCCCATTTTTGACATGTTGACCACTGTCAGAGGGCAACAAATTTTCTTTTTTTTTACCCCCAAATCAGGTGAAAATTAATGCGCACACTCTTGTCATTTATAAAATTTACTTGCTGTGGCCTTATAATGCTATAGCACCCTATATATTATACATAGGGTGAGGTAGCAGAGATAGCTCAAACAAAGTTTGTTTTCCAAAGTAGGAGATAATGTACATTGTAACCTGGTGGATGGATCTTACTGAAGGGTATGCATGTAGTACTAGACAATAAGTACTACCCTGGTTTGTAAAGAAAAATTATCGTGATGCTACTTCGGTAAAAAAAATGTGCAGCAAATTGAAAAGAAAATTATTTCGTCTCGGAATCCTTTCATGATCGGTGTAGTCATGCATCTTTTTCATGTTCCAGATTCCAGAGAGTTGATAGCGCAGATGAAAGGCCACGACGCTGGCGTGCACACCATTTCTCTCCATGCCTCCGGGCGTTACGCAATCTCCTCGTCTAGCGATACGGCCCAGCTCTGGGATCTCGACACCTTCCAGAGGAGACGCAAGCTGAATATCAAACAGTCGGTTGGAATTGTGAAGGTAATGACTTATTAGTCCCTGGACACTTTCCCTAGCATACTGTATACTGTGCAATATACTTTAAGATTGCTTTCCTTAGGCCACGCCAATTTAATTTGTTGGTTCTCGCATTCGCCTCTTCATTTTTTTCTGATTTGCAAAAAAAAAATTCTGGTTCTGAATCAACAAAAAAATGCTCATATTTTACCCTGTTGCTTCAAATTTTTTCTAAAAAAAATCCGAGAACCAACAAATTAAATTGGTGTGGCCTAATGACTTATTAGTCCCTGAACACTCTTCCCCTAGCTACACTGTACAATATAAGTCCTCATCAGTATACTTGAAGATTGCTCTCCTTAACTTCGATATTGGCGAATTTTGTGATTCAATTGTCCTTGATTTTCAACCCTGGAAAGCAAAATGGTGCTTTTGTTTACTTCTTCTAGATGCTATATACGCATGTTTTAGGTGATCCTCTCTCCTTGTAACAACAGAGTATAATTTTGTTAATGTTTTTTATGTTCACAACAGTTTTATTAAGAAAATCAGCCTCGCAGCATTCTGCATCTGCAAGTGCATCTTGCGTCCTTATAATCTTCTGCTCTGGTTAATAACTAGTGAAATTGCCTTTTGGTACAGTGAGTGAGCAGCTAGTAAAATATTGTTTCCCAAAAGAATAAACTGGAAATACACAGTTGATCAAATCTACATCGCAGCATGCACTATGCGGCATAGATAAGGGTGGGAGAGAAAATGCAATAATTCTATATTTGGACTGTCAGATCTCCTGTAACCTTGAGATATGATCCATATCCATTCACCTTGAATATTGGACTTTGTGAGTTAACTTAAGGCCACAGCAAGTAAAAATACAAGGCGGGCCCAAAAAAACAAGATTCATAAAATTGTGTTAAAAAAGAAATGATACTGTACCTATATTGTGCTAAGTTTACTGCCAGCTATTACAACATTCATTTCTCACTCACTGAAACAACTTTTTCAACAAAGTTTTCTATCGTTGTACAAATAATTTGATTCAGTGGGAACATTACATACACACAGCCACAATCACATATAAATGAAAGACATCACTGGACACTGTATTTAAGTAAAAGACAAAACATTAAATCAGAGCCTTGCCTTGTCTCCTCTCTTCATATTTATCTGTCATCCACGTTCCGGCATGGCTACGAACACCTCAGGCCCATTTTCAGCATGTTAACCTCTGTCAGAGGGCAACAAAATTTCTTTTTTTTCCCCAAAATCAGGCAAAAATTAATGCATGCATTGATGTCATCCATGAAAATTACTTGCTGTGGCCTAACCCTCCTTCTACATGTACTGATCCCTGCTATAGCCAATATTAATAGGTTACTTTGCCAAATGGATAGGTTAAAGCCAATTCTCTACTACGACTCTAGGTCTTTTTTTGCTGGAACTTTAATTTTTCCTGACAGTTACGTGGATAGTCAAGACATCATTGATCCTCTGCCTACCGGTTATAAACTTTTACGTGCTCAACAGTATTAAGGTTAGATCAAGTCATCCGTGAATGTCAAAAGTTAGTATCCTGTATATCACCATATATACAGGCTGACTTGTACTGATGGAGGTAGCCTTTACAGGATGTATTGCACTGTCTCCCAAAATAATTGATTTTTAGAAATCACAAAATTTCTACATTAATCTTTTGATATTAGCCATCACCAACAGTAATTTACCACGGTATCTTTACATAACTCCATTTTCTTTCATGTACAAGACTTTGAAGCTGGTGAACTTTTCATCTTGTTGTGTGTCAGACATGCACATCTATTCCCGGTAACATACAGTAATCACTTTTAATAAAAGTGCTCTCGTTACCACTCACAATATGAGGCCTGATTACTTCCTGCCTGCTACAAGTGTTTCAAAGGGAACTGCAGACACTATAAGCCCTGAATGTTGATGAACGACTAATAGCGTTTAGAGTGGATATTGATCCAACCATCATGTTCTGTGTTGGAGTTGCAGGATTTCTAGCTGCCACACCAATTTAATTTGTTGGTTCTCGGATTTTTTCAGAAAAAAATTTGAAGTGACAGGGCAAAAAAAAGATAAAGATAAAACCAGGTCTAGATCCTCTGATAGCCCCAAATGCTACTGTAGGAGTCATGAAGTCAACACTAAAGGCAGGGTTAATATTCAAACAATGAATTTTGAACTTTTAACCAAACCACTGCATTTATAGATAAAAACTGTAACAACTACCGGCAGGACTTTCCTCAATTGTTGGGGGCAAAATATTAGCATTTTTTAGTTGATTCAGAATCTTTTTTTTTTTTTAAATCAGAAAAAAATGAAGAGGCGAATCCGAGAATCAACAAATTAAATTGGTGTGGCCCTAGTTTAGCCTGCCTATAGTGAGTTGTTTCCTCCAGTGGTTCAGAAAAGTGTCATATTCGGTGACCTTACTGCTGTGTAAGAAGTAATAAATCATACCCGGCGTCCCTCCGTGTGTTTTATCATGTCAGACAGTATGGGAAGAGGGACTGCGGGAGCTGCAGGCCTTAAATGTCAAATGTTCAACACTTTTTACGGCAGTGCTATGTAGAATAGTTGTGCTGTTGAGGAGGTCGTTACAGGCTCAGTACACCATGTTTCCCATGACACTGAAGTAGTTACAGTAGAATGTGCAATGCAGTGCAATTATGCTGCCAATTTTACACATTTTTTTTGAGTGTCACGGTAAAAACTTTTACCACCAAGAAGATACCTGTATGCAAACCATTATAGTACTGGTAGTTTTGATTTATACTTTTACATATTTAGTGTACAATCAACTGTATGAAAAGAAAATGAAGTTCAAAATTAGAATTTATTTTATTTTTGCATAAGGCAAATTGATACACATTTCTTGATACATTCTTGTTAGCAATAGAGGCAGTTTGGATAGAAAATTAATGATGATGAAGAGAATTGCAAAACAGGCAACCTGACAATTTACTTTAATAAGAATCGGTAAACTGTGTGTCAAATTTAGCAGAGTCACGAGGTACATGTATGTATAAGTACGGTATACCCTTTCAATCATAAACTGTGCAGTAGAGCTTGGTGCCAAGCACTTATCTGTTGAACTGATTATTATGCAGACAGGAACTCAGTGTTTCATTGGCAAACTTTATCAGCCCTCAAGGAAATGTTTTTAGGGCAGAGGGAATTTTACGGAACATAGTCAGTAATGCTCTCTGCAAATCTGATTCCACCATCTAGTTTCCACCCTAATCTTTAAAAGCTTTAATTTAAGACCTCGCTGACTAGAAATCTGAGTTATATAGGTCCACACTCTTGTATCTCTATGATTGTGTACTATGTATAATGTTTTACGCTAATCCAATGCTGAATTTTTTTATTGGATGTACATTCGGAGCGGGAGCTGGAAAAGGTGCTTCACCTGTTCCCCTTCTGCATATCTGATGGAAAATTTTAATGAAGAAAGAAAGAGAGAGAGAGAGAGAGAGAAAGAAAAAGAAAGAAAGAAAGAAAGAAAGAAAGAAAGAAAGAAAGAAAGAAAGAAAGAAAGAAAGAAAGAAAGAAAGAAAGAAATTTTAAGTTGGCAGACTTAACCACAGGTATTAATGCATTTGTGACATGACTTGACTTTTTGGATAATAACTACTAGTGCTGTGATAAATGAGCGATTGACAAAGTCTACAGTATAACATTTTTTTGGCTTGATTATTTATCCAAGCCTGAAAACTTGCAAAGATCTGAATTCACCAAAAGCAGTTACTCAAGCAACTGGATATGATTTTCCAGTTGCTTGAGTAACTGCTTTTTGGCGTATTTTATTTCTTGGATGTCTAACCTTCACCGACGTATAGATCTGAATTATTTAATAAGTAATGTTAGAGTAAAGACACTGGTTAATTCTTTTCATATTCTAGGCAAGTCCAAATCAAAATTTCCTTCCTACGCCCTTAGAAGTTAGATAATGTAAGGTAATATGCATGTAAGCTCCAGGAGACATTGACGAGCCGTTGTAATGAAATTGTGGGCAGGCCTTACGGCTGATTTATTGACAGGGTTCCTTTCCTGAAGCCTGGAGACTTTCCAGTGTATTCCACAGGGAGGACAGGTGCCAACATGATCCATAGGCTGAGGGTTCAGAACAACCTGTTGACTTGTTTGTGGAACATATCATGTGTACATCTATCTACAGCATTAGAGTGAAGACCTAGGGCCTAGGAGAAAATGTTCAACTTGTGTTTTCTGTTTCAGTCCTGAAAAAAATTAGGGTCAGTAGGGAGGGATTATCTTTTTTTTCACTTTGGCTAGTGATCCAACTCCATACAATACAATCAGTTTAATAAAGTAAAACTTGCATGAGGACACTTATATTTTCAACATCAATGTTGGAAAACCGATTGTACACATACAGTTTCATCAGTTGATCGTGGAGCTAGAAAAGGTCCATCCGCTCTAAAAAATATTATGTGCTTGCTGGGATTCACAAGAAAAAAAGACTAGGGTCGGCAGGTTTTTCTAGGGTCGGTCAGGAAACATAAAATTTTTTTCCTAGGCCTAGGGGAGTAAACCCTTACTTACATGTAGTCAGCCATAACACTTTGAGTGGTCAGATATTGTTCAGTTGGTTCACAGGAAAGCCTGTAGGCTGGCCATGGTGACTAGTCATGCATTTTAAGTCTCAGGCAGCTCATGCAGGAAGATGTTTTCAAAGGGAAAGGTACATCATGTTCAAAAACCTTTGTATACATGTAGGTGTAAGTTATGGTTACCCACACCAGTTTACTTTTTTGGTTTGGTCAAAATTAACTTCAGGTGCTGAAAAGCCATCCAATAGCATTACAAACATTTTTTAATGGATAAAAGGCAACTGCCTATGGGATCCACATCTGAAGCCTTAACTATTGATTACGTCTGATTCAGAAGCATCACTAAAGGACCCTGTATAAAAATGCAACTTATTAAAATACCAGACTGATTATATACCTAATAGAACTGATGGATTCTTAGATAATGTTCTCCAATGAAATTCCTGTTTCCAATGTCATTTTGTACTGGGGTAGACTCTATCAGTATAGCCGGTATAACCACCATTCAGCGTAACACACCAGCTTTGCAGGCACTCGGGACGGCGGCAGTTAGCTATACCACACCGAACAACTTCGTTACACTCAACCTTTGCACATTTAATTGCAGGAGTTGTTTAAAGCTTTCTAGTGATGTCGATGCCCCAACTGTGCTTGGTGGCAACGAATTCCAGTCTACAATAGTTCTTGGGAAATACAAGTTTTTGAACACCTCAATTCTTGATTGATAACTCTGATATTTGAAGGCATGACTGTTTCCTGTTCTTTTCTGTGCTGGTATCGGATACTTTAGTGGTTGCGTCCACCAGTTTATCAGTCATGTTATTCATGGTACTGTATGTTTTCATGTTGATACCGATGTCTGTGCCTAATTGTGATACATGACATACATTCTGCCAAGTTGTACTGAATGTAGGTTCTTTTCTGGTCTGCTATGTTGACAGCTTGTATTACAAATGACTGATTGAGATATTTTCCGGCACCCATACATACATATATCAGTGTCCTTGTGCTGTGTAGTTTACCCATTCATTTGCACCCTCCTGTCAAACCGAGATTTTGCCTGAAGGTTTCCCAGCCTGGAAGTAAATCTTGTCAGCAGGGATTCTGGGATGACATTCGAGCTGCTTGTATCATCTGTAACAGAATCCCAGGATGTTTGTTATCGCCAGCTCCTGTTGTGTTTATTATATTATATGATTGTGTGTCTCTGTTGTATGAAGGTGCATTTGTCTTCGAATCAGGGACGGTATATAACACAATGCAAGTCTCTTAGCTATAATTGCACAACAGTGCTTTGCCATATTAAGAACAGACATAAGGCCACACCAATTTAATTTGTTGGTTCTTGGATTCGCCTCAGGGCTCCAAATTAACTTTTTGACCTAGGAGCACTGTGCTCCTAACCATAAAAAGTTAGGAGCACAGGCTAAAATCTAGGCGCACCAACAAAAAATATTGTATTGCAAAGGTGTTAATATATTAAAAACTAAGCTAGATCATATTTCCTTAAAAAAAAATTCTATCAGCATCCTTAATTTTGAAAAAATTGGGCATAGGTTCCCCGGATGACCCCTAACCGGGGGCCAACGGTGCTTCCACAAGTTCAACAAGTGAAAAATACATGATACAAAATGTACATGTATTTACTACCTGGAACTTGGAGCAATTATTCCCAAAGGTGTACCTGACATTGATATATTAAAACCTAAACCAAATCCTATTTCCCAAACAAATCACATATTGACACAGCTGAACAAATAAAAATGTGATCATGTCTATAAACTCCACTCAAAAAATCTCATCTGATTCTCCCAATGTATTAGGGACTTCACAATCACAGCATCCAACCGCACTAACACAAGAAACCAATAAATTCGGAAAATTTCTCAGTAATGTTTGAAAATTAACCTTATAAAAATATAAGTGAATTTTTATTTCTGTTGTAGCCGAAAAAAAAATTTTCATGCGTTTAAAGTTTCGTTTTAGCACCTTGTAATATGTACTTAGTACATGTATCTTGTACATTTGGATGCTATCTTGACCTTTGACCACTGTTATTGTGAAACACCGTCGGCCATTTTGTCAGTCTCGCCGTAGATTTTCGAGCCGTTTTTTCGAGCAAATTTCAACGGTTTTAAACATTTTACGGCCTCAAAAACTCATATAACGAGGAAAGCAAGTTGTAGTTGTTATTTTCATGCGTAACATTTCTTCTGGGGATGGATTATTTTTCCGCCGAGCTGCCGAAAACTAGCGTCATGCCGCGACCATGCGGTCGGGTACGGGCGGCCGGCGGGAGTATCGGTGAGCTTTCACGATGTAAACAAAGACATTCGGAGTTGTTCACATGAAAATTGTGCTGTGAAACGCCAGTGGGGTGTCAGATTTTCTACCAATGACAACGTTTTCTTTGCGGCGTCATGGCGAGATCGACAATTCATCGTCAATTCACAAGATTGTGCCGACAATGGAATGAATAGGCTAAAATTTTTATTGGCGCACCGTGCGACCGTGATTTCAAATGTAGTCGCACCGTCAAAATTTTGGGCGCATATGCGACCAAATCAGTCGCAGTCACGAGCCCTGCCGCCTCTTAATTTTTTTCTGATTTAAAAAAAAACACCTCTGAATCAACTCAAAAATGGTGAATTTTACCCCTAGCATCTATCAATGCAGTAGTTTGATTAAAACAAAAGTTCAAAATTCATTGTTTAAATATTAACCCAGCCTTTTGTGTTGACTTCATGGCTCATTTTCATTGCATTTGGGGCTATAATAAGATGCCTAGACCTGTTTTTTTTTGCCTTGGGCCTAACAAAATAAATGTTGTGTTTCCTATTACAGTCCAGAAAAAATTAGGGTCGGTAGGTAGGGATTCACTTTTTTTTTTTTTTTTTTTTTTTTA
>NW_017803909.1:6488167-6583470 GCF_001625305.1 Branchiostoma belcheri | reverse complement strand
TCCTGCAACTTCAGTTCTACATTTTCTGTACAATTGCAGATGTATAAGGCAGTAGAAAGGTTCAAGATCTGTACTTAATTATCCTCATGTTCAAAAAAAATTCTACCCTTAATTTTGAAAAAATTGGGCATAGGTTCCCCGGATGACCCCTAACCGGGGGCCAACGGTGCTTCCACAAGTTCAATAAGTGAAAAATACATGATACAAAATGTACATGTATTTACTACCTGGAACTTGGAGCAATTTATTCCAAAGATGTCAACTGACATTAATATATTAAAAACTAAACCAAATCCTATTTCTCAAACAAATCACATATTGACACAGCTGAACAAATAAAAATGTGATCATGTTTATAAACTCCACTCAAAAACAATTTTTGAGAGACACTCGGGTCACGGTACTAAGCGTGATAATCTCTAATATCTCATCTGATTCTCCCAATATGTAAAGGGTCTTTACAATGACAGCATCCAACCGCGCATACATAGAAACAACAATATTACACAAGAAACCAATTAATTCGGAAAATTTCTCAGTAATGTTTGAAAATTAACCTTACTAAAATATAACTGAATTTTTATTTCAGTTGTAGCCGAAAAAATATTTTTCATGCGTTTAAAGTATCGTTTTAGCACTGTAATATGTACTTATTACATGTATCTATACATTTGGATGCTATCCTGACCTTTGACCATTGTTATTGTGAAAACAGGTCGGCCATGTTGTCTTTCTCGCCGTGAATTTTCGGGCCGTTTTTTCGAGCAAATTTCAACCGTTTTAAGCATTTTACGGCCTCAAAAACTCATATAACGAGGAAAACAAGTTGTAGTTGTTATTTTCATGCGTAACATTTCTTCTGGGGATGGATTATTTTTCCGTCGAGCTGCCGAAAACTTAGCGCCATGCCGCAACCATGTGGTCGGGCGCGGCCGGCCGGCGGGAGTTTTACTTTGTATCGGTGAGCTTTCGCGATGTAAACAAAGACAGTCGGAGTTGTTTACATGAAAATTTTGTTGTGAAACGCCAGCGGGGTGTCAGATTTTCTACAAATGACAACGTTTTCTTTGTGGCGTCATGGCGAGATCGACAATTCATCGTCAATTCACAGGATTGTGCCGACAATGGAATTGAATAGCGGCCCGATCCGTGCAATTAGCGCTCGATCCACGCCGCCCGACCGAAGAAAATTGGAATGACAAGCACATTTATCGGGGATAAAATCCCCAATTTTGAAAACCGACCGCTAGCCGCTCGAAATTTTTGGTCGGCCCAAAAAAGGCTAGGGTCGGGGGGTTTTTCATAGGGTCGGTCGGGTAACCGGAAACACAACATTTTTTTTCCTAGGCCTTGTCGCTTCATATTTCTTCTGGAAAAATCCAAGAACCAACAAATTAAATTGGTGTGGCCTTATCAGTGTAATACGGTAACACACAGTTGTGTTGATACTGACCCTGGTGCTGAAATTGAAGTGATTGTACATGTAACTATAAATTTCCTCACACAATACCTCTTTTGATGTATTTTGCTACAACTGATGTGAAACTATAAAAGTTTCAGTTTGTCAAGCCCAGTTTTTGCAACAGCTCCAGAATTAAGTAAGTTGTTGCTAGGTAAAAATCTGAGAACCAACAAATTGAATTGGTGTGGCCTTAGGTGATAACGTATGATATGGTCTTGTATACTGAGGTCAAAAGGGCTAATCGTAAAATGGTAAAAAAGTTATCAGCCTATATAAAGATCTTTCATAGAATGGCCAATTCTTGTACTTCAACTTGAATGCCAACCGTACAGTCTGTGTTGTGCAGGTGTTCTTCGTACCACTGAGTAACACCATCCTGACATGCTTCAAAGACGACTCCATATTCGGCTGGGAGAGCGACACTCTGCAGTGCCGGTTCCAGCTGCCCGTCCCTGAAGGCAGGAGTCCTCAGTACAAAGCCTTCGCCTGCCCTCGGTGAGCACTAACCCATCAACACATTAACCTTTCCAATGGGGGCCCATTGAACTGCTTTTACAAGAAGCCAAAGATTCCTGACCCTTGCTTTGTTACACTAATGTGTCGACAGTAAAAGTCTTTCACCCTACTTACCAGCCATTGAAAGATCAGGAAAGTTACACAAAATTTTTAGATATTTGGGCTTTCTGGTGGAAAAGTATGTAAGTTATATCAGTGTGTGAAAGATATAGGATCAGGCTGCACATTGAAGTGATGTATGCAGTACACTGAACACGATGCCTGCAATAAGATAAGCGGGATTAGGAGGGGATAAGGAGTCAGTGTTCGGTACGGGAACGTTTCAATCTTCCCCCGCGTTGACGTAACCAGGATAGTAATGTTGATGTAGCGGGATTGGCTGCAAAGCCGAGATATAACCGTGGTTTGGACAGGATGACAGGTGAGGAATGTGCGGGATTATCCCCAATTTCACCGCAATGAAATGGGTTACAGGCATAAGGGAACATTTAAGGTCATTCCATTTCGTTCTGTATAGATGTACTGCTCAAAACAAATTAATAAATTTTATTTCTTATTAACAAATTGGTACAACTAGAGAGTAGAAGTAACATTTGTCAGGCAAATGCATAATTATAATTACTCAAACACATTCACATACATGTACTACTAGTATATGGTGACAGGAGCAGAGCAGACCATGAAATTGCAACATTATGTAACCCAACACCAGTCACCATGGTGACAGACGTCAACAATTCATGTCATTGGTCAGGTCATAGGTCACTGTTTGGAGGAAGAAAGTGAGCAAAAACAATATATTTACCGAAATACCATTTTTTAAAATTCATGTACTATAAGTATATGGCATTGTATTAGGATGATTACACCATAGATTTGTCAGACTGACAAGTGGTTTTTCCTCATCAGTGATGGTAGGCTGCTTGTGGCTGGGGGGAAGTCCAACTTTCTCCATCTGTGGGCCCTGGACAGCAGACGGCTCCTGAGGATCGTACAGATGCCACCCAAGGTGCGGGTTGTGAGACAGCTAGAGTTCCTGCCGGACAACTTTGATGGAGGATCTAGTCAGGTGAGTAGTATCTTTTTTGGCAACGTCTCAGGGAGGAGCCTAATGGTACAGTATTGTGTGCAGTTTGCAAGAATTCTAGGAATTGTACATGATTATTTTGTCCACAGGCATGGAATGTCCACAGGAATGTCTCCCAGGTCTATTTGCTGACACACATCTATGGCCACATTCTTGGAAACCCTTGGAAAACCTGTCTGCCCCGGGTGCCCTACTTTCTATGACCCCGGGGCTCATTCACTATACACTCAGGGGAGGAGTGCACTGTATCTGTCTAGACTTAACAGGTGGCTTCCTCAAAATCATGAAATCATAGCAGTGCCATTTAAACAATAACCCTAACAGCAACCACCGTCGCCATGGCAATGTACGTTTTCATTGCCAGTCTTGTTGTATGTGAATGTGTTTTCTGTATGTTGAATAGCTTATTAGATGCCTTCAATACCTAATTTCCAAAGGTAATGAGACATTCCCATGATCCCTATCTGGGGCTGTCATACTCTGTCTGCTTCCTGAGGCAATACTACTATAGATGATGAGATAATGATAATAGTACCGGTACTAGTACATGTATCCAGAGAACTTGTTGATGTATGCGTCTCCCCACTGCATGCTAAAGCCTGGCTTACAGCCATGATGCTGAGAGCAGTTCTATAACGCTCTCTCTGCAGATCTAGAGTGCACGCCAATCCCCCCATAGATTCCTCAATGTGCAGACATGTTCATCTTGTCGGTGCACATTTTGCACAACTATAAGTTTACCCATACCCATGTCAAAGGCAATTTTCTGTATCTGTATAGCCGGTATAACCACCTTTTGGTGTAACACATGTACACCAGCTTCGCAGGCACGCGGCGCGGCGGCAGCTTGCTACATTACACCAATCGACTTGTTACACCTTAACCCTTGAACATCTAACTCCAGACATTGTTTAAAGCCATCTAATGACAATGCCCCTACTGTACTTGGTGACAGCGAGTTTCACTCTGCGATAGTTCTAGGAAAGAATGAATTCTTGAACACCTCAATCCTTGGTTGATAACTCTGGTACTTGAAGGCATGGCTATTTCTTGTTCTCTTCTGGGCTGGTATTAGGTACTTAGTAATTGGGACATCCACCAGTTTATTAGTCATTTTGTACATCATGCATATTTTGTTTCCCTTTCCAGACACTTGGTGTTCTGAGTCAAGATGGCATCATGAGGTTCATCAACATCCACTCCTGCAAGCTGCTGTTTGACATCGGTAGTCATGACAACCGCATCACCCATGCCCTGATTGGTGCAGACGGCCGGCATGTTGTGTGTACCATGGAGGATGGGTCCATCAACGTGTACAGTGTGCAGGCACTGACCTCAGAACTCAACAAGGTCAATCTTCTTCATTTTCTTCTTTGGTGTTTTCATGTTCTTTCTCTCTTGTAGTTTTTGCTACAAGCCAGATGCCCACGAATGAAGAAAAGCATCAATTTGAAAGTTCCTTTATTCTGAAGCTACTTGTATTTTGCTTCAACACTTTATTTTCATTTTATTGTAAATGCAACAATGTAATACAGTGGACAACTCTGGCAACATTGCTGTATTCAAGGGCCATTAGTTAAACAAGTACAAAAGACAAAGTAAGAACATATTAACTGGACATAACCTAGTACTATATTCAAATTGTAAAATGTAACACATTAATGCATTGATCATTCAGATAATATACTATCAAACTTACTTGACATTTTTTTAAATGTCCAATACATACAGCCTCCACCGCCACTTCTGAAGGTGGTGTCCTCTGAAAAGGAGAGAGAAAAGTCTGTAGTGTCCAGAGTGAGTGATGTGCCCAGCACCCTGAGACCCAGGTCAGGTGCGGGGGGTCAGGGTGTGAGACCTTACAGCAGGACTGCCACACGTGTGCCCAGGAAGGTCAGAGGTCAGCAGCCTCCAGACAGAACACAGGCCTCGGACTCCGGAGTAGAGGTGAGATGTCTCCATCAGGCCAATTTAATTCGTTGTTTCTTGGATTTTTTCATTAAGAATATGAAGCGTGTTCTGCATGTCCGAGGTGCTGATAATCCTGTTGTTGTTACTTACATGAATTCTATGGGTATTTGTATTTTGTCGCCTTACAATGTATACATAGTAGAAACTTGATTTATAATAAGGCCACACCAATTTAATTTGTTGGTTCTCAGATTTTTTCATAAAAAAATATGAAGCGACAGGGCAAATAACAATAAATAAAAACAGGTCTAGGTATCCTATTATAGCCCCAAATGCTATGCTAGGAGCCATGAAGTCAACACAAAAGGCTGGGATAAAATTTGAATTTTGAAACTATGAATTTTAACTGTAACAACGGGGAAGAAAAGGACTTTCCTCAACTGTTGGGGGCAAAATATGAGGATTTTTGAGTTGATTCAGAACCAGAATTTTTTTTTTTTGGCAAATCATAAAAAAAATTAAGAGGCAAATCCGAGAACAAACAAATTAAATTGGTGTGGCCTAAACCCATGGCATATACAAAACTACATGTTGGCAAACATTTACATGCAATTCAAAATATATAATATGCAAAATTACTAGTATTGTATAGAGTCAGTAGTAAAAACAATAGCTCTCAAATAATATGCTAACACCACTGAACCCTAGCTTGATTTTTTCAGTCTGCAAAATTGCAGGTTGCTTACTTTTTCTTCTGCAATTATATTGAAAATGTCTGCAAAATGCAGACTGCAGGTGGGTCTTTCTAACACTGGTATGGTAATCACGTCAAATGTTGGATTCAGTCCAACCTAATAACCATCGTGCCTTCCAGATATGCTGTTAAAAAGGGTTGTAAGAGTTAAAGTTTTCGCCGTTGCCCAAAGGCAATAAGATGATAATGATGGCTCGCTACAGATCCACATTTATAAGAGACCCTATAATTGTAGTGCCTTGTGGCTATGAATCTTAGATGTATCTGGGTCTCTCTTTCTCTCTCCGGAACGAGAGACTCAGAGTGCATGTCATGCCCTGTATATGTTATAGATGTAGAGAGATATTCATCTTGCTGGTGAACCCTTTCTGTGAAATTCAGCTCACTGGTGCAAATATTCCATGCAGGTTGACCTGTCAGATGGCCTACACAGGGGCAGACTGTTGTCCATACTGAAAGGATTTGGAGAGTACCCAGCCAAATACAGGTGTTTAACCCTTTTCTGCTTGAATTACTAGTATGCTAAAGGTATCCTTCTGGTAGATTGTATAACACAGGCAAAATGAACTTAAAATGTTGCATTAAAAGTATAAATTTAGTGAAAACACACAATCATGTTTCATGTAAAAGTATATTCAGTAATCTGCATACATGTACAAACATGCACATATCCCTTACAATTATTGTTATGGTTCACAGCTTAATTATGAGATCAAGAATTCAATGTATTTTTCCATAAGCCATACAGAACAATTTTATCATTTTATGCCCTGAAATATTACCGGTATGGCATAGATAGTGATATTAGGGACATTATAAAGTGATTGCCAATGAATATTTTGCACCAAAATGCACAGACTTTTAGCTTGTAGCCATATGTTTTGAGATTGACTCTAGTCATGTGTTTAATGCCTTTCCTGATGTTCTAGAATGTTCATCTGGAGGTCGTTACTGAAGCTCCCTGAGAACCATGCAGCCTACAGCGCCCTGCTGGACAAAGGTGTCCACAGCTCCTATGTACGGCTCCATGAACAGTACCCCATCAAGAGCCAGAAACTGCTCAGGGTGCTACAGAGGTCAGTGCACATTCCTGTGTATTCCTGTCTATTCTTTGCAAACTGTCTGTTCTACTTCCGTGAATAGTTTCATCTGGTTACTACACTGAGTGAAGAGACTCTTTTTACACAACCAAGTCTTTTATTCAGCCGACACATGTGTAGATATGTAAATATTGTACATTTGGGAATGCATCTGTAGCAGTGACACCAGAGTGTGCTGCAATGTGATGTGAACCAGTCAGAATTGCCCTGAGGAAGGTGACAGATGGTCACCGAAATGTCGTCTGAATAAAAGACTTGGTTGTGTAAAAAGAGTCTCTTCACTCTGAAGGTGTTCTAGTTTATGCTGAAGTAACATTTCCAAACTGGGGCCCGGCCGGGTTATTTCGATTAACGAAAAATCAACAATTTATGTCAAAAATATACACCAACAGTTCTCATTATTAACTTTTCACCTTTTTTGTGCTTTGGTTGTCTTTTATATCATACTTTTCTTTGATGGGCCCCGGTTTGGAAATGTGACCTCAGCATTACCGGTAGTCATTGCTGATGTTGCTGCTTGAAGAGTATTCAGGGTTTGAAATCCCTTTTTTTCTCTTGCCACTAGGCAACCTAACCCAAAAGCTGGGTTGGCCATGAATATTTCAGGTTGCCAGCACACCAGCTGTTTGTTTTAGAAGCCAAGCCGTAAAACAGGCCACCTGTAAAGGCATCGCTCACATGCTGGCCGTGGCGGGACACGGTTTATTTCAGAAGCCGTAACTTTTGCGCCGCCAACCTGGCGCCTCCAATATGTCTCCCACAGAACCATGACTTGAGCGGCAAGGGTGTGAGGGGGGGTATTTTGAACCCTGGTGTTTCTTGTGGAGAATCTGGAGGGTGTGAGAGGGGGAATTTTGAACCCTGGTGTTTCTTCTGGAAAATGTAATCCTGTATTGATCTTTTGTAGTGCACATTCTTGTTGGGCACTGATACATTAGCTTTGGCACCAATCATTGTCAAGTACAGTAGCATGCAGTGATGCTCGTATAATCTGTACAGACAGTATCTATAGGGTTAAATTTACACACATGCACATAACTTGAGTAAAGATACTCTTTTTACACAACCAAGTGTTTTATTCACCATCTGTCACCTTCCTCAGGGCAATTCTGACTGGTTCACATTGCACTGCAGCACAGGTCGCTACTATATAGATGCATTCCCAAATGTAAAATATTTACATAATTTTATGTACACATAAACATGGTTACAGGGAACACAGGGAACTTTCTATTTGCATCCTTTCTAAATGTTGTCACAGTAGGAGGAACACAGACTCAGTTCATGATGGTTAGACATCCAGGTAGTGAGATGCTAAGGTAAATTAAATAATAGTTAAGACTCATTGTTTTTTCCCACAGGACGTTGTCAGCACTTGCCCACTGGTCCCCAATATTCGGAGAGACAGACTACCTGGCCCTGCTGGCCTTCCCGTTTGTCAAGCTGTTTCAGAACAATCAGATGGTCTGCTTTGAGGTCATCGCAACAATCCTGGGTAAGAGTTAGGGAAGAAAGTCTTGGACTGAAAGATTTTTTTTCATTTGGTTTTGTTAAGTTTTACTGTAGATTATTTTTGATATACGCAAAATCAAAATCAGAATCAAAACTAGAACTAGGTAACATTTGCAAATGTTTACCTTCAGATATAGATATGGTCTTCTCTGTTAATTCTTACTCAAACACATTCACATATATGTGACAGGAGTCTAAATCCCTCCTGCTATAAAACTGCAACATGATGTAACCCAACACCAGTTGCCATGGTGAGAGATGGTCTTGTTTAAGGTCATTGACCAGGTCAGAGGTCAGTGTTTGGAATGGAAGAAGAAACAGAGCAAAAACAATATGTATTCCTTTGATAAACATTTATTTGAAAGCAAATGTTGAGATGCAGCTAGGTATGTTTTACTCTGTTGCAGTAAACTGGTGCCAGCAGTGGTTTGAGTATTTCCCCAACCCTCCCATCAATGTGCTGAACATGGTGGAGAATCTACTGGCCTATCACGACAAACACCTCCTCCAACATCTCATCAACTATAACATCACTGCACAGGTCATTCACGTTACTGCTCTGTTAATTCTTACTCAAACACATTCATATATATGGTGACAGGAGGCTAAATCCCTCCTGCTATAAAATTGCAACATGATGTAACCCAACTCTAGTTTCCATGGTGACAGACGACTGGTTCAGGTCATTGACCTTATTTGTTTGGAAAAGAAGAAGAAACAGAGCAAAAACATTATGCTTTCCTTCGGTAAACATACATGTAATAACACACAGTTGTGTTGATATTGACCTTGGTGCTGAAATTGAAGTGATTCTAACTATAAATTTTCCTCACACAATTTCTTGATACTAGTATATGTTGCTACAACTGATTTGAAACTATACAAGTTTGACATATGAATGATATATGGTAAAATTGTTGTTTCTCTTGGTCAGATTATTGTCACAATGCTTTATCTCATGATTCATATGTATTTCTTAAACTAATGCCCTTTACCCACAGACATATGCATGGCCACTGTTGGAAACCCTGTTCTCAGAGGTCTTAACCAAGGACGAGTGGCTGAAGTTGTTTGACAATGTCTTCTCCAACCACCCGTCCTTCCTGCTCCTGTGTGTGGCTGCCTATGCCATCTCAGCACGGGGGCCACTCACAAAGTGCACCGATGTTGGTGACTTTGAGGTACAAACATGTAATTCACTTTATGTTCACTGTAGCAAAAGTTCACGGTCTGAGAAAAATGGACATGTTCACGAACTATATGTTCACGTTGGCGACAGGTGCAGGAAAGAGAAAGTCCAGGAATTATTTGTTAACTGTAAATGATAAGTTCACTGTACAGAAGTGACAATGAAAACAGTGAACATAACAGTACAGTGAAAAAATCAGGAATTACAGTATCACTTGCTCTTACAATGTTAGAAATGCCCATCTGCAGTCTGTATTTTGCAGAGACATTTTCAATACTGCAGAACAAAAATCAAGCAACCTACAATTTTGTAGACTGAAAAAATCAGGAAAGGGGTTCAATGGTTTTTAAGAGCTTTTGTGTTTACTAGTGTCTCTGTAATATACAAGTGCACATGTATTTTTCAAATTGCATGTAAAATCACATGTTTGACAACATGCAATTATGCCATGGGTTTAAAGCCAGACTTTTAAGTGTGTATTTGCAGAAAGTAGAACACAGAAAAAAAGTTTTTCTACCACTGTCTTGTATGTACGTTGCCCTAAAGTACTTTTATGGAGTATTTTATGGAATGTCAATTTGATTTTCATGGTCTCTGATTTAGCAAGTTACATGTAGTTATTGTGATGGGAATAAGGACCTCTTTCTCCACTCCTTTTACCCCCATGACATGGGCAATCAGACCATTTTCCAAATTGACAATTCTGTCCATATCCTCACAGTACTTCTTGATGGGAATAAGAATCTTTGTATCCAATCCTCTTTGCCTATTACATGGCAGGGCTTGAAATACTGGGTGCATGTGCACCTAAATTTGGAGCTGTACACCCAATTTTTTTCTGATATTTTTCAAATGTTTTTGTAGGTATATGTATGTAAGTTAAATGTAAGTTAAAGAAAAATGTTAAATATATAGTAGTATTCAGTCTAAGTGTCAGAAAAATGATAAAATCATTGTTAAAGTACTTTTCTTTAGAAATGAAACATAACTAGTTTTTACTGACATTTGTTTTATCTTGCACTAAAAAAAATGTATGCACCCAATTTCTTGGGTCGAGTGCACCAGTACACCTATTCCCAAAAATGAATTTTGAGCCGTTTCCTCGCAGTACTTCTTCCACCATCGGAATGCCATTGACATCGGCGCGGTGATTAGGGAAGCGTACCGGCTCCAGGAGACGACCCCGGAGGACATCCATCCCCGCCGGGTGATGGAGGACTTCCAGCCACTGACCCGGGGGCAGTATCCCATCTTCAACAAATATCCCACATTCATAGTGGACTACCAGGTAATGCCAGACAGTATCCCATCTTCAACAAATATCCCACCTTCATAGTGGACTACCAGGTAATGCCAGCCATGCCGTCATGGTCAGCACATACTGTGTTTCCAGTCATTAAAGTTTCATGCATCAGGCAGTAGACAGTTTTTAGGTTTGACTCATTCAAGCATCTGCTATTCATGAATGAAGAAAGAACACTTGCTAAAAGTATTCTACTCATGAAAATATTTTGGTTGATTATCAGTCAGCGGTAATCATTGTTCCTTCTTTCTTTCTTTCTTTCTTTATTGGCAATGACAACAGATCAATACACAGGTTATCAAGGCAGTCATGACTGGTATCAGATAACCCACAAATACAAACGTGGATACAAACATCAAATAAAGAAATCTACAATAAATACAAGACAGACCTGAAATAAAGATAACATATTGTAACTGGTTACAAAGTACAGTACTACAATACATAATATAAGAAAATCAAGACATTCCTACCTAGCAGCAATATGTGCAAAAAGTGGAGATACTAATTCGAATGGATGGAAGGCTTTGGGTAAAAGCTAAATTCAAGTGCAAGTGTTAAAGAATCTGTTGTCTCAAACATGATCTTTATAAGTTGTAGCTGCAACATTCATGTATCGTATCAGTTTTACCTCACTGGAACTAAGGTCCTGTGGATGGGTTAGGTGTTAGTTTGGATCAATACACCATCCGCACGTAACATTACAGTTTGACCTGCTAGGCTCTCACCTGTCACCCATGATTTGTGTCCCCAGGTTAAGGAGAGGGAGAGAATCAGAGAAGAAGAACTCCAGTACCTGCAGGAAAGGTGAGTAAAGAGCATTGACTTTCTGATTTCTCAAGCAGTGACGTTATCCTTGTCTTATTTAGCTGCCTTGGTATGGCCACATCGTTTTTACTGCGCAGTGGTAGAAACATTTTTTTCAGTGTTCTGCAATGTTGCAGGAATGTCAAAATTTTCTGCAATTCGGAAATACTTTCTGCAAATACACACTTAAAAGTCCAGATCTAAACCCATGGCATATGCAAAATTGCACGGTGGTAAACTTTTTACATGCACTTTGACAAATGCATACAAAATTACTTGTATAGTGTCTGTAGTAAACACAAAAGCTCTTAAACACCATTGAAACCCTAGCCTGATTTTTCAGTCTGCAAAATTGCCGGTTGCTTGACTTCTCTTCTACAATATTGAAAATATCTCTGCAAAATGGAGACTGCAGATGGGTATTTCTAACACTGCTAAGACATGCTGAAGTTAGTGATTAGTTTGTTACATCGAACACATACCTTAGCCTACTCAATTTTTTTTCACACTCAGTTTTTATATTCCCATTGCTGAGAGTTTTTGTTTTGTAATGTTGATGGTAGACAAGTGACAGAAGAGTTGAAGAGAGAGACGGAGAGAAAGAGACAGCAGGAGGAGGCGTGGTACAGACAGCAGGAGCTACTGGAGGAGGCAGAGGAGACCAGGAGGAGAGTCATCGCAGACGAGGAGCAGAAACTCACAGCCCAGCGGGTCAGGTAAAACAAGAATTCAGAGATTTCATACCTCCATTAAAAAGTTCATGCTTTTGGGGCCGGGGGAATCGTCTCATTGATTATGGAACATAATCTAGTTTAATTTATGGTTTTCTAAACTCAAATTACAATATTTTGCGTGTGTTATTCCTATGCTTTGGCAATATATCCACCAGGAAGCCCATATTTGACCTTGACATGCTTGCTACAAATGTGCGGAAACACTCACAGACAGACACACAGACAGACACACCAAAAAAAATTTTTCATGGAGGTAATACAACACACCAGCCCAGGTCAGATCCAAAACCACAGGAGGGCTGGGACTGAGGGGTATCATTCACAAACCTATTCTGCAGTTCCTTTATAAATCACTAGAGGTAGTCACATCTTTCCAAAGAGAATCGCGTCATCTTTCATTTGATGTCACCCTTTTTTGATTGCATACAAGCTATTACCGTTGTTTTCCTTTGCTTCATTTTAAGGGAAGAACACAACATTTTTTTGCTCCATTGCAATATTGCAATTTAGTCACTCATACTACATACATGTACCACACACTGTCATTTGCAGTACTTGTTATCTATGGATACAAGGATCTGAAACACGGCACTTTAATCCCTTTGCTGGGAACCTACCACTTTTTATTTCCAGACTATTCGATAAAAATGGAAATCTTTTTCACCCCAGGCTCGCCGCCATGAGAAGAGAGTTGCGGGTCAAGGAGCTGCAGTTACTCGATGCCGCTAGGCGGCGCTTCATGGAGCACCAACAGAGGCAGAAGGAGACTGAGCTGAAACGACTGGATGATGAGATTGAGAGAAAGGTGTGGCAGCATCCATATGATTAATCAATTGTACTTAATATATAACTTTGTTACCAGCTAATTAAGGACTTGTAAAATATTAATGTCCTACTATACAAATGTAGATATGTACAGTTTGTAAAATAGGCCCAAACTCAATTTCGAATATGTATGGTTCAATTTTCAAGATATTTTTACCAGTCTCTGTTGACTGGACGGTTATTGAATGTGCTTGAAACATGTTTGTTTGTTTATTTTTTTGTTTGTTTGTTTGTAGGTGCGACTAAGGGAGCAGGAGACACATGCAGCCATAGATGATGTGGAAGTGAAGAATATGGAGCTGCATGCTCAGAGAGGGCTGTTTGAGCAGGTACAGTTTGTTTTCCCTTTGTAGACACAAATTCATAAGCAGACATGAAAAAAAATTGTGGCCGATTGATGTACCTAAAACAGTACCACAGACATTCACTGACTGAGGTCACTTGAATGACAGCCTTTGAGATTGCATAAAATTGCTCATGCTTCCGTAGTAATGTTATCAAGCGGCATCCTGTGTTACATTTTGAGAAAGCATGCCATGTATCATCTAAAAGAGATGGTGACCTTTGCAAGTTGAATGAATAATGACTGAGCTTTTAAAGGTTAGCGATTTCACTAGTGATTATTTTCACTTTACTTCCTGATGATATTGATGTTAGAGAGTAAAAATGCCCAGTTTTCCCCCATTTTTATTATGTTTACCGAAGGAAAACATATTGTTTTTGCTCTGTTTCCTCTTCTTCCCTTCCAAATAAGGTCAATGACCTGAACCAGATGGCTGTCACCATGGTGACTAGAATTGGGTTACATCACATTGTTAAATCATTTTATAGCAGGAGGGATTTAGACTCCTGTGTCACCAGATATTTGAATGTGTTTGAGTAAGAATTAACAGAGCACTGACCATATGCGAAGGTAAACATTATGCAGTTGCTTTCCAAATGTCACCTTTCTAGTTAAAATGACAAGCAACTGTTGCAGGAGCTGGCCCGTGACGAGGTGGCGGCATCGTTCCTGCGCCGTGCCGACATGGACGCACACAGGAGACAGCAGGACCTGGAGGACAGGATACAGCAGAGGATAGGGGTGTTGGAGAGGGAGAGGGAACAGATCATCAGGAGGGTGAGGGGCACTGCTGTGTCTGGTGTGTCAGGGGAGGTCATAGACTGTCTTTGTTTTAACAACAGTGGGTGTTTTCATGTCTGACATTTTGGTGACTGTCTGTCGCCTTCTTCAGGGCAACAATGATAGGTTGTGATATTGCAACAAACTGATGCAATGGCCTAGTGGGTAGATTGTTTGTCTTGCATTCAGTTAGTTGTGGGTTTGATCCCTGGCCTAGTCATACCAAAGACTTTAAAAATAGTACTTACTGCTTTCTCTGCTAAACACTCAGCATTTGGGGAAGAGTATGGGAGTTAAACACACACCACTACCAGTACATGCTGTGGTGATTGCACTACCATACTGTGTGGCCCAAGGGCTATTGAGCTGGAGATGGTTTCCCCCCTATGCACCAAATTGTAGATTGAACTTTTGAAAAAAAAACTGCATCAACAGCTTATCATAAAGTTGCTAAATATGATTGGCAGCTCCTTTCAAGTAGTGTGTTGTGGGTTGTTGAGAGTTGATGTGTTGTACTGTAGGAGGTAGAGCGTGGCCTGGCTCGTGCTGAGCAGCAGAATGTGGACACACAGATGGACCTGAGGGTGGAGCACAGACAGCAGCTGGATGACTTGGACAGGGAGATCCGCATGTTACAGGTACATCACTGGAGATGCACCAAAAAGCCTTTTTTTAAAAGCAATTTTTAGGCTGCAGACAAGCAATTAAAGTTGAGAATCAGAGATAATACTGAATCTCTTCCTGCAAACCAGTAATTTTTAGGAATGGTAAAAGTTGCTTCAGAATCTACAAGAGCACTTGTATTTCAATGCTATCATGGTAAAGGTGAATTAAGATGTTGTATTTCTGCACAGCTTGCAAAGATGAATGCAGCCAACAGACATGTAGAAGAAGAGGTACACCAGCTTATGAAGGAGCTAGAGAATAAACAGGTATGTCCACATACATTTGTAGCATTTTGTATTATACATGTATAAGAAATTTTCCGCCGATTTTGGTGATTTGTTTGGCATGTTTTTGGTTGCAAATGTGTTGCAACTTGACAATTTTTTTTCAATTAGCCGGCATTGGCTTTTCAAATAAGGGGCGCGATAAACAATGGTGTCAATGGGAAACAGTTTGGGTTTTCACAATTCTTTTCAATTAGCAGACTTTTTCTTATAAGCGTTTTGCAATTAACTGGCTGCCACTGTAATCCCATATGATGGTGCACATATTGTGACTGTCAAAACCACACCATCATTTCTTCAAAGACTTCCAAGTGAGTTTTTTGTCACTGTCTGTAGCTGCCAGGTACATGTATATCTTTTTTGGTGATCTGCCATGCCTGTCCATACAGATACTGCATGTACTGCTGTATTTGGAAAGGTAATTCATTTGGGGTTGTAGGCAGACTTTGTGGCTGTTAAAGTCGGTACACTTATCTTACTGATGTGGCCTTAGGGGTGGTGGTCCTGCCAATGTACTCTCACTGTGTAAGCCCTTTGCGAATATCCCAGTGGAAGTAACATTTAGAAACTCGCTTTAAGCCTTGCATTGACACCTAGAAGATTAACCTTGCTCGGCACAGGCATGCTAATGGCAGCAAGAAACAAATCGTTGGGTTCCTCAGAGTCTTCCCTCAGGATTTTACTTCCTTCAAATGTCTAGACGTGTTTGACACGTTCTCCTAATGGATTCAGCCATGCATGAACTTTGTGCTGGCAACAGTAAAACTCAAAGAGTGATAGACATAATTGATCTCATGACTGTAATTTAGAGGTTCAAAAACTTGTACGTTTTTCAACAGTTTACTGTACATTACAGTAAATTTACTGTACAAAATTTACTGTACATAACAGTAAATTTCAGGAAAGCTAAAGCCATTTCCTACTTTTTTGATTGATCTCATGACTGCAATTTAAGGATTGAAAAATTCAAAAACTTTTTAAAATTTTTTACATTTTTCAACAGTTTACTGCACATTACAGTAAATTTCAGGAAAGCTAAAGCCATCACCTACTGAATGAATGATTGACAAACACAAGGTTGGGGAGCCATAAAAAACTTTTCTCACATTGGCCCTGCCTGTCACTGCAACTGGGAACTTTGGATGTTACCAGTCCTTAGTAATGGCAGTGCTCACTTCCCTTGATGGCAATTTTCTAAACTGTAAGGCCACACCAATTTAATTTGTTGGTTCTCAGATTTTTTTCAGAAAAAGTATGAAGCGACAGGGCGAGAAAAAAAATAAAAACAGGTGTAGGCATCCTATTATAGCCCAAAATGCGCCGATAGGAGCAATTAAGTCAACACAAAAGGCTGGGTTAATATTTAAACAATGAATTTTGAACTTTTAATCAAACCACTGCATTGCTGGATGGAAAAACTATAATAACCAGAAAGAAAAGGACTTTCCTCAACTGTTGGGGGGCAAAATATGAGCATATTTGAGTTGATTCAGAACCAGAAAAAAACGAAGAGGCAAATCCTATAACCAACAAATTCAATTGATGTGGCCTAACAATTGAATGATGAAGATGGCGTGACCTGAATGTAACCTGTAGCTTCAGGAGGAAGCTGCTGGGAGGGCAAATCTCCAAGATCAGAGGAGAATAGGGCTGGAGGGGGAGCAGAGGAGGATGGACCTACTGAGGGGGGAGCAGGGGGAGGAGCAGCAGCTAACAGAACAGCTCAGACAGGATGAGTCGTCCTTTGGTAAGGACTAGTATGCAGTGCAGATGTGTGTGTAATATTTAGAGTCATCCATAATCAATGCAGAGGAGCATATCGCCATGACCAAGGACATTCTCTGTGTAGAACGTCCTTGGCAGAACGTAATTCACCTGCGCGAAATCCGTAATGTATTGTGCTTAGCACTTTGGGAGAATGTCTCATATAAGGTAGTATTCGCGTATATAAGGTTAACACTCCGACTGTAGTTTCCAAATATAAGTCGGAAAAAATGTTGCCTCAGCAACAGGCAAAATTCTGATGCAACGTTTACCAAAAATCCAACGAAAACCGTAAAAAAGGGGTTTTGCGCAGGCGCAGTACGTTCTGCCGACGTAGTATGCAGAGGTAAATCAAAATTGTATAATAATCAGTACCAAGAAATTATAACTTGTTAATAATGCGTGTGCCAATTGACTCTACTTGTCTAGAGAGGTTGCGAGACTTGAGGGACAAGGGAAGGCCAGATGGTGGTCAGGTGGGAGGGAATACTACAGAGAACAGGTGTCTGAACAACTCAGGGTCTGGATCAGAAGCATCCTCACAGTGTAAGTCAATTTATAATGTTCTTTTCTCAATATTTTCCCATTTAATGTCCTAGTATGAGCTGCTCCAATAGAGGTTACTCTGTAGCTAAAGCTACTTGTACATGTGTACAAAATGTATCTATATTTTGACCGTGGCATCTTACCCACAAACTTCAATTCTCAGTAAAATTCTTAAAATATCTCTTTGCAATTGCCAAAAAAATTCATTACATTTTGTACTACATGTAGTTTCTGATCATTGATAACATTTTGTCTTCCTAACTATTCAATGATCTAATTACAAGCTACAACAGAACACTTAGTGCATTAAACATACATGTAGAGACAAAAACTTAATATTATTAAAACAGAGATTATTTTTCAATATCACGTATATCCCATCTTTTAGTTTCCTTGGACCGCGGACGTCAGACGTTTGAGAGAAGAGAGCAGGAGCTGATGAAGGAGGTGAGAGACATGAGGAAGAAGCTGGCTGAGAAGACTCGGCAGACACAGCCTCCTCCAGGCTTTCAAGTAGACGATGATGATGATGATGATGATGACCTCAGTGGGGGAAGCCTCTAGACCAGTCATGCCATAGAGTACCGTTATTCCTTAAGATTAGTAATAATCCCCAGAATTAGGCCACACCAATTTAATTTGTTGGTTCTCACTTTTTTTTTTCAGAAAAAATATGAAGCGACAGGATGAAAAAAAAATGAAAATAAAAACAAGCATCTTAGGCATCTTATGATAGCCCCAAATGCTATGTTAGGAGCCATAAAGTCAACATACAAGGCTGGTTTGAACTTATACAATGAATTTTTAACTTTTAATCAAACCACCACATTGATACATAGAAAAACTGTAACAATTAGGAAGAAAAGACTTCCATTATTGGGGCCAAAATATGAGCATTTTGTAGATAATTCAGAACCTAAATTCTCTTTTTTTTTTGCAAATAAGATAAAAATGCGAATCCAAGAACCCACAAATTAAATTGGTGTGGCCTTACACTAATCTACAAGGACTTGAGATCAGATTTGGATGGTTTGCAAACTCCATCAGATCATAAGATGGACCAACACCATTTTTTTTGTTTAACCAGACCATCCAACATCCATGTAACATAGAAAAAGAATATCTTGCAGAACATTTTTTTATAGTCTTGCAATTGATGTTTATTAGAAAATCAAATGTTTACAACTGTATACAACATCGTTGAAATCCTTTATGGTACAAGCTTACTTAATATACATCTTTGAAATTTTGCATCTTTGAAATTTTTTTTAATTCTTCTGAATGTCAATTTAGGTCCATCAATGAAACTTGTAAATATAGTTTCTCTTCCTACAAAATAGGTAACAAAATTTTGTTCTATGTTGGTAAAACAAGTTCATACATTGTGTCAAGTAGAACTTGATGTGTGGATGTACATTTCAACTTGAACATGAGATTGTTTTCAGTTCTACTGATAAGTAAGTGTACAGGCTAATGATGTATAATGTAGATACCAAAATTTTTTTTGAACAGAGAACCAAATAGCTTCTCATGTTTTTAAAGATGTTTTATCATGTTTTGGTCTGTTGCAACAGCTTGACTGAAAAACAGAAAAATATGCTTCAAGTAAATACATCTTTTGAGAGTCTGAATCTTTTTTGACAGTAAATATTCTTATACAAAGTCTATAAAACAATTGGAACTGTATTGCTCCATTTGTTAAGCTGTTTTGAAGTGAAATAAAGTTTTGCACTGTCCACCACTTGCTGTGTTTTCAGACTGTTACAAAGAATGCAACCTATCCCTTTCTTAGTGTTTTCAACCCCAAATCTTGAGAACTGAGGTTGATTGGTTTGTTCCAAATTTGTTTCATTTTGTTTGTCCTAGAAATTTAACTTTCTTACTGGGTACAGTACTTTCATTTTTAGTAAAAGAAATGTCAGGATTTCCTGACAGTGCCAATGAACAAACAAGTCACACATAACATATTACATCAACAGTGCATTGTATTTTATGTCTTCAGGTAACTCTTTATGTTGTCCTGAAGTAACCCCACCCAGACATGGTCACTTTGGCTGGCTCAGAGCAGGAGTTCCATGTTTGGACCCAGCACTGAAAGAACATGAGAATAGGTGTTATAAATGATATGGAAGAATAAATTACCAAGAAACCTTTAGCATGCCAGGCTATATCAAGCACATTGATTGTCAGTAATTCTTTGTAGGTTAAATGGCATGACACAAATGTATTGTTTTCAATCAACAGTGTAACAATGGCCACCTAGAAAACTAGTAGTTTACTCAGTTTAGCACTGCCCTCTACTGGTACATACATGCATTGCACGTAGGACTATGTACTAGTACACTGCATTCTACAAAATTTGCTCTATAGTTGATTCAAGTCGATCAGCCATGAATAATGCAACTACATGTCTGTTACCTAGTAGTACCACCTTAAACACAATGTGGTCTTTGTAAACAATGACTTACGGATAACTGTTGGGCGTAAGATGTGAAGATCTTGGCTGGTAGCTCAACTGGAAGAAGAAGGAAGAAAAAGTCAGCTACAGCCTTAAATTTCCACTAAAACATTGAAGATTAATGCTCATCTTTATGTACTATTCGATGTCATGATATGTGATTCATAGCTTCAACATAATGTAATGTAAAACCTACATGGATCTTTCTTTTGCTTGGGTCCCATTGGCTGCTCTGGGTCTGACTTGACGAGTATGTAGTAGGCTGACCTGGAAAAGATGTATGTAGACTTGTCATTACAGGTAGCAAACACATGAACTGCCTTTGAATTTTGGCAAGTCTAATAGCCTACAACTTTGGTAACTGTTAGAATCATACACTACTTTGCAGGCTATGCCAACTCAAATGAGAACATAAACCTCATCTTGCTTTATCACAATAATAGATTTGATATTGCTGGTGAAAGTTCTGGAGAGTTGGTGCTAGAGAGAGTGTCCTTACCTTGATGTACAGTGGTGGGTTGGGAGCTGGGACTGTTGTACGGTAACTGGCGCTTGGGAGTCGCAAACAAGCTCAGGCTGCTCGCAATTCTACTGTCTGCACCTCTGTTCACCAACAACACCATGTTTTAAAACACCGATATGCTCCCCATACAGCGAACAACTTGTTACAGGTAGGAAAATAGCTTGTAGCACCCCCTCTGATACATGTATATGTAACTTAGCATAGCCCATTTTAATGGAGTATTTTAATGGAGTATTTTAATGGAGTGCTACAAGCCTATGTGTAAGAAGTAATACAACCTCTTCCACCACAAGCCCAGGAATCAGCACACCTAACAATCTATATCACTAACACAATCCTAGAGTACAAGGTTTAGCAGCATCCACTGTCTGCCTGATTCCACAACAGATATTGGAACCTGTGGTAAGTCAGAATGCCCCATGTCAAATGATTCTGCATTGGTTAACTGGGAAAAGATTGCCATTGGTTTGGCAAATCTTGTAATGGAACATTTATTAACTTGGACCTGGGGGTGTTCATATCTACTATCTGACTCTAGTGCCGGGAACATGTATGTTACAGACTTAGTCACATGTATAGTCTTACCTGGGAGATGATCCTGTGGACATGGGAGAGCCTGCACACTGCTGGGAGCTACTGGAGGAACCTGAGTCACCATGGGAGCCTGGGTTGGAGATGGTCCTGTAACATGCACGTTCATGATGTTGGGAATGAAAGCATTCATATCACGGGTTGGAATCATTAAGTAACAATTCACTCAGAACGCTTTGAAATAAGGCATCATATAAGTCTGTATTGGTGACCTTAGATCTTCATGAATTCAAATACCCACAAATTTATACCAAAAAGATGCAAGTTCTTCCAAAAATACAAGGGATTGAAGAAAAATCCATCAAAAACTAGATACATGTACACAAAGAATGTAATGAGAAATATATATGCTATTATCTACCAAACCTATTTCAAAATGTAGCAGCACCTTATGATTTGTCCTGTTGGAGTTCTGGTTAAACCAGGGACCACAGGAGGGGTTCCTGTGGAATAAAAGGAAGATAGGAGGATTGTGCATTATTACATGGCAACATTTGTTTCTAGCAGAGCTCGAAATACATTCTTATTTATGCATGCCTGCATGTCCAAGGTGCTGATAATCCTGTTGCTATTACTTAGATGAATTCTGTGGGTATTTGTATTTTGTGGCCTAACAATGTATACATAGTAGAAACTTAATTAATAATGGTTCATTACAAAGCTGGCCTATTTGTTTATGGACCAGATCTTACCCATTTTGCCATCAATAGGTGGTGTCCTCATGGTGATCCTGGCAGGGCCTGTTGGTGTGCGATTTCCCTGTCGGAGAACCACATACATGTACAAGTTACAGAAGGTTTCCCATAATTGTACACGTTATCATTAAAATGTATGCTTTGGATCAAAGCTGTATCCATTGGAACTGAATTGCCTACTACAAATATACATTGTTGTACTTCCATTCTATACAGTTTCAACTGTGGAAATGCAATGGAAAGAAACATAAAAGGACAATAGGATAACTTACTGAAAGAGGCGAGTCACCCATATTGGGCCTGAAAGAAAGGATTGAAAACAGTTTCAGCCTGTAGTCAATGTATTTCTGCCTATATTGTTAATTTGCTTCTCAGCAGTTGAAGAGAACATCTACAAGCATTTCTAAACTGCATTATCACACAAATGTCACTTTTTTTAATGATTTAGCTGTCTTACTGGCACCATTTTCACATTGACAAAACTTCAAAGGCTTCAATTTCTATGTTTTGTTTTATGACTTAGTCACTGCCAACTTCTTCAAACCCTTTATGATAACACAACACTGATCTTGTTAGCTACATTATTCTACTTACGTGCAGGGCAAGCTTTTGCTGATTCCAGTTGTGTAGGGAGACTTTTGTGGTCCATGGGAGGGAGAGGGGGTTCCTAACATGAATCACATGGCAACACATTTTCCTATTAGTCAATATGAACTGGCAGTCACCATATCTAAAACTAACATGTATGGTAAGAATGTGCCTGTTAGCCCAAGGAGGTTAATACATGTATTTAACCTCCTTGGTTAGCCCAATAATAAAGAAATTACAAAATGCAAAACAGCAATGGGAACTATACTCACTATGGTTTCTTGGTTGTATATTTGGGTGGGGTGAGGTCACAAGCCTAAAATGAAAGATATGCAGGTCTCAGGTCTGTACAAATGACTTCAAGAACACCAAACACAAAGACTAGGCAAGTAAGAACAAGCTTATGTAATGATAAATTAAATCAGCAATTTTATACAGTCTTGTCAATGGAGAACTATTTCTGCATTCACACTGACTGACATGGTTGTATTATCATGCTGTATCTTTTTTTGTAGTACTGTATGTCAGTCTTTTTAACTAGTAATAAGAAGACAGTTCTGGAAGTACCTTTGTGAAAGCCTGCCTGCCATGGAATACTGCAACAAAGATTCATAATACATTATTTTTGAAATGTTATTTTTGGAATGGCCATTGGAGATCATACATTTTGACCATGTTACATTATAGGAACTACAGATGTCTGACAGGAATTACCTGTAAAAAAAATGAAATAATCTCTGTTGAGAAATGCCTTATTTCGTACCTTTCCACCTAGAAGGTGCCTCAGTTCAGCATTTTCATTTTTACGCTTAAAAAGTTCACTGAAAAAAACAACACATGACATTGCTTACTATCCACATGATAATAATTTTATGGTAAAAGTTGATGAAAAATGCATAATGAGTATCTAAGAAGAAGAATGATACAAAATGCGTCTTTTAATTAGCTTTAAAAGTTAAAACATTCAGTCCCTAGAAGGACATAACAAATAATCTTTGCTCCCTCGTACCTTTCCATTTCTTGCACCTGGAGAGCCATCTGCTGTTTGACCTTTTTCATTTCAGTTGAAAACTTCACATCCTGGAAAAAAGTACAATGATTACTTTTGCCAGTTGATACACCATATCTTGACACACAATTTGGGCAAAGGTAAAAGCCATGTCATAATACAGATTAGCTATGAAATATAGTGACTTTACTACCTTTTCCCTCATGTAGGCAGTCAGTCTCTGACGGTGGTTCTTTTGGAAATCGATGACCTGCAAAGAAATCAAACAGACATACCAGATAATTAGCCGTGGGTTTAGCATGGAGCTCCATGGGTTTAGTAATATTACATTGAAATGATCATTCTTATCAGATCCTCAAAAGCAAAAATAGTCTATCAAACTAGAATGGTTTAAGCTAACATGTAGGTAAGGGGTGTTAGCAAAATGATAGCAAAATGTATCTTAAGAGAGAAGTTGGCTAGGGCCACACCTGTAGTAGTTGTTTATGTTGTTTCTTTGCCAGTTCTGCCGGGTCTGTGAAGAAAATCTCAACATCTGGCTTCATCTGCAGAGAAAATTGCCCTGAATTAATGATATCCTAGACAGTGATATTGATAGTATTAGCATTTATAGGATAAAAATATTTTTAAAAAGCATTCTTATGGGTGGGTGTGTATTGGACACATAATCAAGGTATCAAAGGTGAAACCTCTAATTATAAAACTGAATGAAGATTTGATTTTCAAACTCACTTGGGCTGAAAGTATGATAGTTGTGCACTTGCCGCCACACATCTTACATCTGTCTTTGGCACCTGTTATTTCAAAGTAAAACAACTACAATCAAGAATGGAAAGAAATAAGCAGATTTCAGTGAATTCTTTCGCTGTTCAAAAAATGCTTTTGATCCTACTTGAATCTCCTTCCTACTCTCCAAGCAGAGGTTTGGGTTATTTTTGGCGTGTTTTTAGGCTTTTTTTTTATTGGGGTTTCTCTTTTGCACTGGAATTTTTTTCACCCAACTGTTGTGTAACACGCCAAAAATAACCCCAAACCCAAACGGCCCCAAACCTCTGCTTGGAGAGTATCTCCTTGCCTGGTTCTACTCATTGCCACGGTAAAAATTAACGAGTCTAGTTGAACTGAAGAATAACTATATTGTATCAAGTACCTGTTACAACACAGTCGGCACAGTAAATGTGTCCACAGTTGGTCAGATGGAACTTCTTGCCATCTCCGGGTTGGCGAAAGCAAAGGTTGCAGTGGACCCAGTCGGCCATCACAGAAAAATGTTGATCCCACGGACTGCAAGTTGTTTCCCTATTTTTCTCGCAATCGCAACATCTCACCTCACTTCAGCGATTATACCTGATGTTTTTGATATGTTCTTAAGCTTCCGGTGCGAATTGAGGCCTCGCACAATTATCATAGACGTTGGAAAACTGTGTTGATATGAGTTCAACCTTTCCGGGATTCGTAAAATGGCGGCATTTGGGCGACTTCTCGTGAAATCTCGCAAATTCTCGTAGTTTTAATGTTCGAGATTTCTAATTGAGTTGCAGGCAAACGCACAGGTGAAGATATATAAAAGTTACCAAAACTACCACAAGTGTCAATTTTTATTCTAAATCATGAAATCATTAAATGCTACACGCAAGGATCTACTATTCTTATTGCACTATTTGTAAAATTCTTTTATCTAGAGTAAAATAATTATTGTAGTGGTTTTCATGTTTAGCTGCGGTGAGAAACCGGAAAATAAGCTTCGTTGCACTGTGTTACGCCACGTCAGGTCTAAAATTTCGTGCCGTTTCTACACTTGTCTCTGAAAATTTCCACCTGCTTTTCTCAGGACAGACACGTCAGACGTTCGAAGATGGCAGAAGGGAGTGATATCGGGGATTGGTTCCGCAGTATCCCGCTTATAACGCGGTACTGGTTCGCCTTGTCCGTCGCCCTCCCCCTCCTGGGTAGAATCGGGCTGGTGAGCGCGATGTCCATGATTCTACACTGGGACATGACGGTTTACCACTTCCAGGTGAGAACCTAATGACGCTGGTGGTTCGTAGTGAACTATGAAATGGCTTAATGCCATTCTAGTTGATATGATAAGTAAGCCACAGTGGTATCACCTATTTTATACATACATCGTATCACTATATTGTGGTAGCCGTGGCGACTCTTGACTCGGGCTTACATTGCATTACCCTCTGCAAGAGTCGTGGAAAGATCCATTGGCAGAACTGCACATTTCCCGTTGGCTGCTCGATGCTCCGTTTTTGACCCGGTTTTTTGCTGTCCCGAGCTTCCCTACAATATAACTCCACAATTGGCCGGGTTGCCGATGTTCAGATCGGCCTAAATATTCCACAGCGCGACGGGAAAGTACTAAAATAGCTAGTCGGTACATCCGCGCCGCCATTTTGGATATAGTCCGGAATGTCCGCTACCGCCGTCGGGAACGCTCGGTAGGCTTTCCGGTTATGATCGGAGAGTTTTCGGTCCCGCTTCGATAATCGTGGCGCTACCGAGCGTTCCCGACGGCGGTAGCGGACATTCCCGACTATATCCAAAATGGCGGCGCGGATGTACCGACTAGCTATTTTAGTACTTTCCCGTCGCGCTGTGGAATATTTAGGCCGATCTGAACATCGGCAACCCGGCCAATTGTGGAGTTATATTGTAGGGAAGCTCGGGACAGCAAAAAACCGGGTCAAAAACGGAGCATCGAGCAGCCAACGGGAAATGTGCAGTTCTGCCAATGGATCTTTCCACGACTCTTGCAGAGGGTAATGCAATGTAAGCCCGAGTCAAGAGTCGCCACGGCTATATATTGTGGAAGCTCTAGCTCAATTAAGGAAGTGTACGTACACGTGAGAGTTTGTTATGTAAAATCCTGGAACTGAATCCGGTTGCGTATCGATGGTAGAACTACATGAACACAGAATCTGAGATTTAGAAAAAATGATCAGACCCTCCTTATGTTGATTCTAACTTAATAAATTTAATTATTTATTCATAAATTATTAATTATAAATCAAATTATTTCATTCCTACCAAATTGGACCTCCGCAGCATAATTCACAACAGGTTTGGTTTACTTTGAGGCACAGGAATGATAGATTATCGTTATTTATATTCTGATGACAATATGCCATATGTCATATTTCATTGTAGGGGCCACACTAAGTCATAAAATTGTCAGTTAGCACTCAGAAATGGAAAGGAATAATGACGTTATTATTATAATACATCAAAGATTTTACTGATATCATATGTACAGATATGTATACAGGTGGAAGATATATTTGAATGCCATTGATGATGTGGGGTTACTTCAGAGCATATGGCATGGTAATAAATGGTAACGTTACATGTTTGTTTTGTCCACAGATCTGGAGACCAGTCACTGCCCTGTTCTTCTACCCCCTGATGCCACAGACTGGTTTCCACTATCTCATCAACCTGTACTTTCTCTACAACTACTCCACCAGGCTGGAGACAGGTCTGTAGATACAAGCTTCATCATTGGACTTGTTATGTTTGTCAGGACATTGTTCTAGATTGTACCTTATCAGTTGCTTCACATTATGCTTGTACTTAGTCTGTACAAGCATCTTGAATCAGGATAAGTACAATAACCAGTGCTGTCTAATTCTAAACGAAAATAACATTTACTGAATGTACGTAAGTCATTAGAGTTATAGAGAAAGGTGACAATTTCTTTCATAACTTTCAGATAGGACAAGATGTCAAGAACATTGCAGTTTGATCAGTAAATGTCTATGATGTTGGAACATTGTCTTTTAAATTTCACACATTCATTCTTCTATGTCCTGCAGGTCTCTTCGATGGCAGACCAGCTGACTATCTCTTCATGCTGATATTCCAATGGCTGTGTCTTGTTGTATCCTTTTTTCAAAACTATGATATGATATGTCATTGCATTCATACCTAGTATATTTGTATTGATAACTCATAAAATATACACCCAAGTTTAGGAGCACAGAACAAAGACTAGGGTACTGGTACTAAGTAAGTTTGTCATGATTTCAAACCACCCAAATGAATGGTCCCAGAAGATTTCTGCATCTTTGGCTTCTTAACTCTTCTCACCAGATCATTGGATTCATGGCAGAATTGATGGTAGGTAGAGCCTGTTCTTCTATGTCAACTATTGAAAGTTGTGTTAAGGCATTTTGTAAAGAAAAGAAAAGAAACAGATTCTCTGTTGTTGAATGTACAACATGAGTTGAATGTAGAAAGATAATGACTATCTGTGACAGATAAAGAATAATTTTATATTACAGTGAATAAAGTTGTAAGGTTCAACACCAATCCCTCCCTGTATGTTTGATCTCCTCAGCTACTGATGGACCCCATGATCCTAGCAGTGCTGTATGTTTGGTGCCAGCTGAACAGGGACATGATCGTATCCTTCTGGTTCGGAACACAGTTCAAGGTATCGTTTGGTCATGTCTAATATGATCATTGAATGCATGATGTAATCATTTTCAAGGATTTCTGAAATAATTTTTTAATGAAGCATTGGATGTACTTTAAGTACTCAGAGCATTTTGTGTCCTACATTCTGTAATTCAGATAGGTTTCTTTGCAAACTATTTTGTCAAGTTCAACTTTGTACAATTCCGAAAAGATGCACATTGTATTTGGTTGATACCCAGTATGAGTGACAAAACTTACATTTTGCAACTTTGTTTCTTTGCAGGCCATGTACTTACCATGGGTGCTGGTAGGCTTCAATATGATCCTAAGGGGAGGGTAAGTGCCTTTGTTTGTACTGCATGAACGTACTACTTCAGAGAAAGATTAGGCCAAGGAGTTGTAGGCTTTATCCTATCATATTTCCATTGTTATACAAAATGTATTTATATACTGTATGCACTGGATGAGTACAAGTTGTACTTTTACAATGACAGCTTCATATCATGTTGAAAAATCCAGCCTGTCTTCTGTTACAGAGGATGGACTGACCTACTGGGAATCTTTGTGGGACATCTGTACTTTTTCCTGATGTTCAAGTATCCACAGGACTTTGGAGGCAGGTCCTTCCTCAGCACACCAGAGATCTTGTAAGTCAGAGTCATCTTATTCCTTTGCGTGGGTGTGGGTAGAAAAAGGATGGACCTAAAAAGACAGAAACATTCAATGAAGAAAGAAACATTTGGAGATTCTATGTTTATGGAATATTAGGCCTAAGAAAAAAATAGTGTGTTACCTGTTTCCTGACCGACCCTAGAAAAATCTGTCGACCGTGGCCTTTTTGTGGATCCCTGCAAGGAATATGAATATTTCAATCTGATTAACACAACATTTTTTCCCTATCCTTTATGTACATATATAATTGTTTTTCTGTTGACAGTAGTGTGGACCAAAAAGTCCATGACATTACAACATGAAGTATAAAAAAATACATACATGTACTTGTGTTTAAAGTTAAAACTTTTGGTCCAACACAAAAAGTTCCCTCACCTACAGCTTTTGACCAGTCACTCTGGTCTTCCTCAGTAGACTGACCCAGTGACTGGTCGAAAGCTCTAGGTGAGAGAACTTTTTGTGTTGGACCAAAAGTTTTAACTTTAAACATGTAACTACCAACACAGATGAACTTTCATGATATTACATGTACTTGTATTTAAATTTCCTTGTCCCTTCAACCCCAGGTACAGGTACCTTCCCAACCGCAGGGGTGGTGTGTCAGGGTTCGGAGTCCCCCCAGCCAGTCGCAGGCGGCCCGACGACAACCAGCATCAAGGGTGGGGGCAGGGGAACGTCCTCGGTGGGAACTGATCAGAAATAACATTCTGGCATAGAAGTTGATGAACGATGAAAAATTCCAACTACTGTTCTCATGCAAAAGATATCATTACAAAGGAAGTGCATTCTAGAGGCAAGAAAATTCTTTCAGCAGTGACAAGTTTTTGAAGTGTAAGAGTACTAACCTCCAAATTTTCGATGACTAAATTTGGAGGTCAGTACTCTTACCCTTCAAAACTTGTCACTGCTGAAATAATTCTCCAGTAACTGTAACTATAGGTGACAAATGAATATCTTCAACGAGAGGCAAGAAAATATCTCTTAGTATTTTTTAGTCGTTGTCATGCCACACAGTTGATACTGTGTGACTGAGAGTTCTTGACTGTGTATATCAGTAGACATTATGAGTTACTGATCAGCATTATCCTTATTTCAACTTCCACAGTTGACTGTTGGGAAGTGTTTTTGTATCTTATGTAAAATGCCCAGATTTGCTAGCCATATCACCACCTTTGGTGCTCTTTGTCTAATTTGACATAATTCAACAAGGAAAGACAGGTTTCCAGTGTTCACCACATTATGTTGCTTGTGACCCCTTGGGTGAATGTGTTAAATCCTTCACTTGAGTATTTATAACATCTTATGGTACTATCAATTAAACAGACTTTTATTGTACATAGAGAGTTAAGCTACAATCTACAACTATGTCAAGAATTTTCATCTGTGATATGCTAAAATATCTATGGCAATCTAAAGACCTGTTGTATCTTTAGGAATTGATGTGATGCTTAATTCTTAGTGATTGGTCCATGTAGTTTTGGGTTATGGCTGTAAAAGATTTTGCTAAAAGGACCGGTACTGTAGTCTTGTATGTACATGTATTTGTTTTATTTCAATGATTTGAATAAACAACCGTAATTTTAGAATACTAAGTAGTTGGTTGATTGGTTGTATTTAAGTATAGGTGTTTGACAATAGTATACAATGTATCATATTTGTAGCTTTAAAAGTAAACTTTTTTTTCTGTTTATTGGTCATAATTATTTTACTAGTACCAGTAAGGAAGAAGTAATGCAGCCTTGTGTGGAGATTGTCCAACTTGTATTTCTGTATTTACTTAATTTCGAGCAAGTCTAGATATGAGTTTTGTCCACTTTGTACAACCAAAATGCTTACTGTTAATGTATATAGCCTCATACGAATGTTGACATAGAGTTTTGATTGATTTTTGGTTGGAGGTAAAGTGCAATTCTTGCATTATCTTGGTGTCCAGACAAATACACGGAAATATGATGTACACCTATAGATGATATAGCTGGATGTATGGAAATAAACACATCATGTTGACTCATGAATGAGTTTTCTTTCATATGAAATCATACTTCTCAGATTTTTTTTCAAGTTGTTAAGACTATTTTGAGATAAAGTATGGCCATGAATTACAGTAGTATACCTTGAAAGAAAGCCAAACTTTAGTTCCAACACAAAGAGGAACACACAGAAAATTCGAAGATTTTTCACCCCTATCAGTTGTGGAACAGTCCAGCCTGCTTCAAAACTAATCTCCAAGCAGATGTTTAGGTGGCCGCAAAAGACAGTATCAAATTGGGTGGCACATGGATGCAGTCTGGCCAGTGGATACTGCTTGGCCAATTTGATACTGTCTTTTGCGGCCACCTAATATCTGCTTGGTGATTACCTCAAAACACCCTTGTCGTAAATCTGTAGTTAGTTACGGCATCACGACTGCCACAAACCGTGTCGCTCATGCGCATTCGGTACATTCCGTTCAAGATGGCGACCGCAGGTAAGATGATTTTCCGTTTGTTTACCTGTTGTTACCGGAGTATTGAACTTCTTACGTCTTTTTTATGGAACTTAGACTACCTCAAACAGATCTGAAGGGTACCAAACAAGTGTCAAAGCTGCAAGAAAGCTCAATTGTGTTTCTAAAGCAGAGGAATTTTCGCTCAGCAATCGATGAAAACTTGTCTGATCCGTGCACAGGTGTGTGCCGTTCGAACAAATCGTGTAACGATCGGGTGTAGAGTGTCACTTTAAAACAATTAACCTGTCAACAGTGACAGCTACCGGCATTTAACTGTCCATTTGTTAGCTTAAGGTTCAGGAGATAAGTCCTTATGTTTGAAGAAGAGCCCTAGACAGAGTATTCAGAGTCTTCAAGGAACAACTGCCTTCTTCCCACCCCTCCCGAAGAGATCTACTCTTACAGTCTACTCTTTTAAATTTAATCTTACAACTCGCAGTTTTACAGTTGTTGCAATAAGGGTATTGAAAATTTGGTTGTCATCAGTCCCCGATGTTCCTTCTCCCTGCAGCTGTACCAGAGTTTGACGACCTTGAACCTATGGACTTCCAGGAGGAAATGTTGGGGTCTTCCAAGTAAGAAGTCTTTCTTAACCCAATTCCTTAAACAGATAAGTCTTCATCATAAGATACAGTTAAGATAAGAAGATAGCTTTGCCTTTGTTCAATTGGTTCATAAATCATATGTCCAAAAATGTGTGCCATTGTAAAAAAAATATGTGAATTGGTGAATTTTATAAATGATTTTATGATTATATTCTGCAAGAAGTGTAAGCACAATGTTCTTCTTTGTACTAAAATGGTAGATTGTTAAGTACTCCACTAGAAAAAAAGTACCTGCTGAAAAGCTTTGTCTTCAATTTTGTTGCATCTGTTGAAATTTGAAGCCCAAATTCTCTCTTTTTTTTGTAGCTCTAGTATAGCAGACACAAAGTTTGACGTGACAGTCGGGTATATCGAAGAGATCATCATGGGTAAGTGTCCATCTCATTCACATGTAAATTATTAATAGCATTATCATTATATATTCTATACTCCCCTTGGCCCATTTACTTCTTATAGCTATTTAATTCTGGGTGTTGGGTTACAGAGACACACATACTAGTAGTACATGTACTAACATCGAAGTGTAACAGCCTACTACTAACAGGGAAAGTTGTAAAGAAAAAAAAAGAACGAGCAAAAGCTGTCAACTTGATCCCGTCAGGCAATGATGAATTGAATGCTGAAGGACAGATCATGCCAAGAGTCCTGATCACAATACAGATATCCACAAAGAAAACTGAGCGCACAAGGCCACATATTGTCTGTGCATACATCAACCCTAAAGTTGCGTGCACATGACGTTCAACTGTCATGATGTTCAACTGTGCTATCTTTCATCTATGAATTAGTGAGAATTAGTATATGATTTATATGCATGTTGATATCAGCAGCTCATCAATTATATCTTAGCTGAAGTGTAACAGTTGTAAGAGTTGTAATTGAGTTGTTAGTTTTAATATTAAAGCTGTTGGTATATTAGCAGTATTTGTTGTTATTTTGTTTGAACCATTCTTTATGTTGGTAACATTTCTGAAGTCCTTCTTACATGTTTCTTACTTTTCACAGATGAGGAGTTTCAAGACCTGCAGAACAATTTTCTGGACAAGTACTACATCGAGTTTGAGGACACAGAAGAGAACAAGTTTGTGTACACAGACATTCATAAGGAATGGGTAGGTGGATGGTGTATCATGCCAGGATTTTGCTCCTGGGGGGGGGGGGGATTCTTCCTACCGTCCGATGGACCAGCCAGTGCCAAAGGCTTGAGCTTCCTATGGGGGTCCATGGGCACACTCCCCCGGAAAATTTTGAAAGTTGAACTTCTAAAATGGCATTTCCTGCATTTTTGAGAGGATTTCAAAGGAAAAATCAGAGAAACTTACACAAGTGAGCAGTTTTCTAGGATTCCAGTCCCGCTGGCGATACAACTCAGTCCACTTTTTAAAGAAAGATGTTGGACCTGTAGATAAAAAGTGGACCTTTTAGCTTGTGTTGTGTGTGTGTTGTGTTGTGTTGTGGGGTGTCCTGGCTCTGGTCATGTGTATGATGATATATCATGACATGAATGGTTGCCATGTAGTCATTGACATTACACCTCAGCCTTATTACACATGACCTTGTTTAAGAAGATGTTCAAAAGGTATATGAGTGAGTATGACTGAAAGGAGTTGTCACACCCCGTAAATATGCCATCATTTCTGGCATATGTTCCATTCATGCTGACCCTACATTACCTAAGTCATAAATAAGTAATCAGGCTATCTTTCCTGATGTTAGGCATTTCATTGCTCTCCATATATTATTCATCAGAACTTAACCAAATTGCAATTCTGTGTATGATTAATGATAACTACTGGAATGGCTTTAACTAGTATAAAATCAGTCCTGTGTGTTTCTTGAGAATGTTTCTTTTGTATGAAGTATTATGATCTTAAGGTATAAATAAGGGCTTGATTTCTGCCACAGGTTGACACAATAGAAAAGTACCTTGAAACCAACCTGGCCAGGAAGATGCCAGGGTTCCACATGCAGGAGTTCGCACAGGCTCTAGAGTGAGTTTGCTTCTCTCAGCTTCTTTTGTGTGATCTTGTTGACTACATTTAGAGCCCAGGAGGCTTTAGCACAGTTGAGAGGCATGTCAATATTGTCCGTATTGCATGTGCCTTTTTGACATCCTTATTTGACTTAATAAGGGTAGTACTGAATGTATACACTGTATCATATTTGTGTTTACAGGTCCAGAAAAGATGAGGTTTGTGGAGAGATCTTTGACATGCTGGTGTCCTTTACTGACTTCCTGGCCTTCAAGGAGCTCATGTTGGACTACAGGGCGGTGAGTACTCTTGTTTCTGCTAACATGACATGACATGAAAAGATCATCTTTTCTGATGTGTTTGATTTGCTAGATGAAGAGGTTTCTCCAATCAAACTATTGTTAGGACAACATTTCACTGTTGAGGAAGGTGTCATTGTGGCCATGGAGATTCTAATGTAAGAAGAGAAGGAATGGCTTTAAGTTTGTCATATATATCCCAAAGCAAAACCGCAATTCAGCACTTGTGCTGCAAGTGTTTTTTTGTTGAATAAACCATTCTCTCTCTCTCTCTCTCTCTCTCTCTCTCTCTCTCTCAAGCTATTGAAACAAGTGTGTGAAAGCTAGTGTGCAAATGTCAACTCAGTGGTAAAAATGATAATGTAGCACCATGATAGAAGTGACATGAAATGGTGTGGATTTTGTGCGCATGTCCCTGAATGGTCATTGTTGTGTCCATGACAGGAAAAGGAAGGTCGGTCCATAGATCTGCTGGAAGACCTGGTGATCACATCCATGTCCAAACCGGCCGGGGGCGCGACGGCGGCAGCAGCAGCAGTGGGAGGCAGCAGCAGGCAAGGCACCACACAACCACAGCTGGCCGTACAACCTGCTGCCAGCGGCTCCAAACTCTCCAGTAAACACAGGGTCAAATAGAACTTACAAACACCTGTATCTGTATCATGTGTTCATCTAACCTTCTTATAACTGTCTAACGTACTTAGAAGAGCACGTCGGCAGAACGTACTGCACCTGCGCAAAACCCGTAATGTATTATGCATAGCACTTTGGAAGAACATCTCATATAAGGTCATATTCGCGCATATAAGGTTAACACTACGTGTGTAGTTTCCAAATGTTGTGTTGGAAAAGATATCGTCTGCAACAGTCAAAAGTCTGATGCAACATCCACCAAACATCCAACGAAAACCGCGAAAAATGAGGTTTTGCACAAGCGCTGTACATTCTGCTGATGTGCTACTTAGCAGGGTCTGTGATCCTCCTTTATAAACTGTTCTGTGTTGTAGAAGGCTTGTGTATGTACGATATGACTGAAAACAAAAGAAGCCTTACAAGAGAGACTCGGTCACAACACAGCATGAATGTTACAGGAATATTTCTGTGGGGAGTGTACAGGGTTTATTTAGTTCTTATCATGTATCATATCCATATAATGAACTTCTACCTTCTCAGCACCTCAACACACGATAGTTGAATATACAAACAGCAATATACAACTCAATATATGGTACAAGCCTTCTCTACATTTCTGTTGTCTCATAAATTGCAAGAGGAAAGCATGCATATGTAGTTATTGATGAAAGTAACCAATGTATTACATACAATTATAAGTTGCTTAAAATACTTTTATGTTTTCACTTAGTTAGATGACAAGATTATTTGAAGATACATGTATGCTGTACATTGTACATAATGGTGGTAGGTAGTAATGTATAACTTTTGTACTTACATATCTTTATTATGCTGATTGTTACTGTCACTTCAAGGATGCCCATACTATCAATATTTACTGGCTACTCGTAATCTTTCCTTCCTCTTTGCTAGGAATTCAAGTTTTAGACCTTCGTTCAGTTTAAATAGGCTCTAGTAAACATGTTAGCTCTTGTATCTCCAAAGAAAAAATAGCCCAGATCATTTCCATGGTTCCCTGGTACAGTTCAAGTTTCTATTTTCAAGCTTTACCGTCCAGAAGTTCTGAACAACATTCCATGTAGGATAGCCTTAGTAACTTTCTGTATACATCCTTTGATGTTATGTCATGTTGTTGTTCCTATGTGTCAGTTGAAAGATTGTTGTGTTTTGTGAAAATTGTTTAATAGATGTTTACAACAACTCATGGTCACATACACTTCTCGTTACAACTTACATGATATCTGAGAAAAGCAAAAAAACAATTATACTTCATCTGAAGGATCCATGCCAGCAAATAGTAGTCTGGTATGTTGTGTTACCACTCATTTTGACTACTTGATGTATAAAGCTGCAAAGAATACTGTGTTGTCATTTGCACCCTTTCCCCTTCATGCATATCCAAGAACTGACCAAAATATTGTGTACTTGATTGGACCAATTTTGTGAATCTTTTTATTTTCTGAACTTCCCAAAGATTATTTTGAACATTCCATGACATAGAGACTGATTTTAAATCACAAGTGGTCCATGACTGTATGACAGAATTTGAGAAAGGAATGATACAATGTAGATTATGATGGTGACAACTTGTGACTTCTTTGTAATTCAAAATGTCTTGCTCAGTAGGCCTAGTATTTGTTTTAGATGGTTGAATATGTGATTCTGGTTCCGACTACATTTGAGTAGTGCAGGCAGACAAGGTTGACCACTTGCTTACAGATTGGGAAACACAGTGCATGGGGGGGGGGGGCGTTTAAAGTTAGAACTGTAGCTGTGAGGGTTTGTAAGTTTCACTTACATGTAGAAACTAGATACTTAAGGATCTTCATACTAATCTCAGCAAAATGGTACGTACATATCAGATTTTTATCAGCAAAAACAGACAATAATTGTCCATGTCGACTTCTCACTGTCATGAAGTAACATTTACAGGTTACTTTGTTATCCTCTGCAGGCTCATGTCTTCAAGTTTTTATTAGTGAGAGAATTAGTAATGATACCTGTTTGATCACATTGAAGCTGTTACATGTATTGTGTTGTGCACCCATTTTGCACTATTGTGATATGAAACTGCTGTAAAATAAACTTATTGCTTATACTAAATTGAAATATGTATTTTTATATTCTTCAGCATATCCCAACTATTCCACATCTCATCTGCACATCATCAGTGTTAACCTGAAAAAGCGCCATTTACCAGATCATCACAAGTCAGACTGGTCAAACACAAAAGTCCATCCAGAGGGTACATGAAGTCTCTCAATCGTTGATTAGGATGCAAATGCGCATGCAACAGTAACCTGGTTACCAAACCTATTATAGCTCCTGAGTCGCAATACTATTTGCGGAGAGGCTGTAGGACTCGAGAGCTATAATAGGTCTGGTAACCAGGCTAATGCAACAGATGATTTCTACCATAGATTGTTTGAGCTAGCAGTTTTATTGCATTTTTCGTTAAAAACCAAACAGTATAGGAAATAAATTGCAGAAAATATGTCACTTCAGGTTGCCAGTTTCAGATATAGTTTTGTTCTTATGCTGTGACTAATTTCTCATGGATGGCAGTGAGGTCTTGCAGAACCTGAGTCATGGTTGGCCTGTTATCAGGGTTCCCATCCCAACATTTTGTCATGACATCCCAACAGCCAGGAGGGAAATCACGCTTTTCTGGACGAATCCCCATTTCTGTCATTAAAATGTGATTTGGCCTCACACGAAAGAGAAGAGCTATGAGGGGAGCAGCATGTACATACTCTTGGGGGGCTGTAATTGACCCCACGCAAAGGAACCACAAGAGAATGCCATATGCAAAGACATCTGCCTTAAAGTCATAGTAGATCTCTTTTTCATCTTTGCCCTCTGCCCTTGCCAGTAACTCACGTTGCTCCAGCTGAGACACTTCTGGTCCCATGAAGAGAGGTGTGCCTACAAATGAGCCCTGTACCAGCCCTGCCGGCTTGGCCAGTCCAAAGTCTGCAACAAACACCTGGTTCTGTTCATCCAGCTGTGAAAAACAAGTGTATGCTTTTTCTACTAAATGCCTTTTAGTATACCGATTGTGCATTAAGGTGCCGTTTTGTCTGACACCAAAACTAAAAAAAAATCAATCTTTTTTAATTAAATTGAAGAGGTCAGCAACCTTTTTTTATGTTAGATATGTTGAAATGCCTAGCACTGTGTAACTTTGAAACAATTAAACTCCTTGCTGTAATCAGTCAAGGCACCAAGTTCATTTCAAGTATAGTTCAAGTAAGTTGAAGTATTCTGGTTCTGAATCAACTCAAAAATGCTCATATTTTGCCCCCAACAGTTGAGGAAATTCCTTTTCTTCCTAGTTGTTACAGTTTTTTTCCATCTATCAATGCAGTGGTTTGATTAAAAGTTCAAAATTTATACTTTAAATTTTAACCCAGCCTTTTTTGTTGACTTCATGGCTCATATTGTAGCATTTGGGGCTATAATAGGATGCCTAGACCTGTTTTTATTTTTATTTTTTTTCGCCCTGTCGCTTCATATTTTTTCTGAAAAAATCCGAGAACCAACAAATTAAATTGGTGTGGCCTTATACAAAGAAAAAAGAACCACACACTCACCAAGATATTTTGGGGCTTGATGTCTCGGTGGATGATGTCGTGTTGGTGTAGAAAGTCCAGCGCCTTGGCGACATCTATGGCAATGCGGAGTCTGTCGGAGATGTCTGTGATGCCCGGTAGCGCGTCAGCCAAGTCTGTCTTCATCAGTTTTGTCACGAGGTAGACGTGGTGTGTTTCATCCTGTTTCCTGATGATGCAGGCCAGCAGGGGGAGAAGGTTCTGTTGGCAATCTCCCCACTCACTTCCCCACTGGCTGTAGCACAAACAGATAAACAGAAAAAAGTATCTTAATGGAAGCAGATTGTGTCCTTTCCTTCTGCAGATAGAGAAGGAGATAAAAAGACCCGGCTGCTACTAAGGTTTGCTTGGTAGAGAATTTGGAAAAATGTGGATATTTGTGTATTGCTACTTAACTATGTGTATGTATGGATGACAAGTTACAATTACTAGTATATTGGAATGCACACTGGATAAGAATTACACATTTAATATTGAAATCATATAACATTAATTACATAAAAAAGCAGCATAAAGGAATTTTTCTGAACTCCTTTATTGTATCCAAACAGTAAAATACCAAAACAAAGTTTACTCACCGACTCTGATACGCCTCTAGTGCTGTCTGTGTCAAGTCTTCTGTACAGCTGATCTCCATTTGTTTGACAGCACAAGTGACTCCCTCTGGGCCATAGTCAGCTGGACACCTGAATACCTGTGCCTGCCCACCTTCACCAATTTTGTCCTTGTCTGTGACATGTGGGATACCAAACTTTGCTTTGTCTTTGTCTGACTGCAGGAAGAGTGTGATATGAGCAAGCTTTGGTCCAAATTTCAAGATTGCTTTCCTTTCCTCAGAACTCAGGTTTCTTCGTTTTTGCCACAATTCCCTCAGATCATCAAGGCATGTGTTCAGATTTCTGACCCCTTCAGTCATCATCTCTTCAACAGTCCTTCCAACCTCTTCCTTGAGGCGCTTGCAGTCAATGTTGTGAAAAACACGTTCACACAGTTCTCTTCTCCATGGTTCGCCGATATGTTTGAGTCCTCGGACTGTGTCAAAAGGATGTTTCAAAAACCGCTTGGTCGCTCGTAGCATGTCTCTGATCTTGAAGAAAACCTTATCAATCAACTTATCTGGCCGATAGACGATTATACTAACATTAACCCCATAGAATGAGTCAACAAGCTTGCTGATTGCTCTGACAACTTCCAAAGACTCCTTGGTCTCCTCTACATTGCCTATTGCATTCTTTATACCGATAAGCCATTTGGTGTGTTCAAAGTGAGATTTTATGGCACTCAGAACTTTGTTTTGTATTCTTGTCAAAACATGTTCCTCAAAATCTCTCCTTACACGATTGTATGTGTCAACTTCCACTACACCTTCTTGGGGTACGTGAAGATTAGGCGTGTATGTCTGGATTATCTCTTGAACAATGCTACTGCGTGTCTCCGGGTTTTGAAAGATGTCAGTTAACACCTTGTCCAGCCCGTCCTTGTGCCTTTCTTGTTCTGTCTTTGTGTTCCCGTACATCATGTCCCTGTACTTCTTCACTGCATCTAGACTGTCGTCAATGACCTTGTTGGACTCTCTTATCTTTGTGGCTGTCTTGATGTAAATATCAAGACACTGCTCGATTGCCTTCTGTAGACAGTTTGCTATGGCAAGGAAATGCTTTGTGAGAGCGTCTGACACAAATTTTTGAAGACAGGATTTCAGACGACTAGACTGTGCCTCGTACACTTTCTCCACGTCTTTGTTGCCAAGCCTGAGTTGTTTCAGTTTGAGTGAGGACACTGCGTGGAAGAATTCACTTGTGTTGAAGTTTGCCTCTGATTCATCAATGAAGTCTTCAGCTACCAGGATTTTGAAAACCTCTTCTTTTTTTCTTTCGATTTCGTCCTCGATGTTGTTTTCCTCAGAGTCAGAATCACTATCGGACTCATACATGTCAGGATCTGCCGGATCTATCTTTGTTAAGACATAGAAAATTGGCAATGTTGGGAACTTGTCTTTGATTTGTCTCAGATCTTCACAATCCTGAATGTAAAAGAAGGGAAAACAAATAAAAAACCCGAGACAGACTAAAGAGACAATTTCTTAATTAAACATTTGTTGCTTCAGATTCCATATCTATAGTAACAATGTTAACCCACATAGAGTCCCATGTACAGCTGTGTAGATATAGAGAAAATCAATTAGCTAAACACCCCGTACACCACTGACCAACTAACCAAATGTAAAACCAATTAACCAATAGATTAACAAGCCAACAGACCAAACAACTAATTAACCAATAAAACAAACAATCAACTTTTGGACCAACTAAACAAACACTTTATAACTAACCAAACATCATGCAGTTCCAAAGACAGACGCTAGATGTCCCAAACGATTCGTCACTTCTTCCACTTGGGCTGTCTACCACCTAATTATAAAACCGTCACCATGGCTAGCCCAGAACACGAAATAGTAGTACCAGGGAAAATCTCCAGGGGGCACAAAATTTAACAATTTCCTCGATAGGCTAAAGCCTAACCTCATACCAAACTTTGAATAAATCCACTATCTATATAGCTTCTAGAGTTCCAATGCTAAACCACAAGCACATTAGAAACATAGTAACACGAACAAAAGATCTGTAGTAACGTAACTTCCTAAGCTAGTTTATTTGCGTAGAAATAGTTTGCCGCCTACCTGCTTGGTGATTAGCTTCCTCCCGTCTATCACGTATACTATGATGGGCAGTATACTGTTCAGTTGTATGTCAACCACTTCATCTAGTGCCTTGTTCTCATTCCTCCCGGGAGTGTCAATGACTTCGACGCCGCCAGCCAGGAAGGGGATGGGGAGTTCTGCCACGACGGAGGAGGACGTGAGTTTCTCGTCTTTCCGATCATTGTCCGAAAGTTCCACAAACTCTCTTTTCAAGATCGCCTTTTGCGGTCGGTGTTCTTCCAGAACTTCACCATTTGCAGCAATGACTCGAATCCGCGGTGTTTCCCCATACTTCAGCCGGACCATTCGCGCGGTGCATGGCGTCTCCGCCGCTGCAAGAACTGTTCTTTCAAACAGTAGCTGGTTAATGAGCGAGCTCTTTCCGCAATTCGTCTGACCTACCAACAGAAGCGACGGTGTTTCGCCTTGTATGAAGTGCTCGATTTTCAATTTGGTCTCCGGTGTTAAAAACACTGGACTGTCACTGACATTCTCCTTGAGCTGTTCGAAGATCTCCACGACATCAGCATAGAGTTCTTTGAATTGTCGTTTCTGGCTATCGAAGTCTTCGAAAGTTTTCTTCAGACCCTCCGTCAACTGTGCCGCCATGCTGACAACTGCGCGTTCTCACCCTGTCCCAGAGCTTTGCCTTCTAGGTTGCGATAAAGGTGCCAAAAGCAAATACTCGAAGGGTCACATGCATCTAAAGGTATGTTACACGTGTACACCTGTGTTTACTTTTTGTCGCCGCCAGTTGTTTGTTCAAGCAAGACGGGCTCTGTATGTTACCTTTGGGTTGGATACTAGGACTTTGGATTCTGCCGTTATAATTACTGCATCCAAATGTTCGTCTACCACCGCCAACCGTTCAGTTGGAGATGTGTCAAACATTGACGTACTGAAAGCAATCTACAGGCGTGTATCATGTGTATGTGAAGAAGGTAGGTTTCTCAATGTTATATTGTTCTCACTTAAATGAAAATATCTCATTTTCCATGAAACGTGTGCTGCGCCAAGAACCTAAAAATCAAACTTAAAAGTGCTTGGTTGCAGGTCGTAACGTCGGGAGAGCTGTATGCCAGGAAAACGGAGCAGCCAGAGAATATATAGCTATAATTTACTCTCCCAACATCTTCTTGGAGATTGCTAGTAATACAAGAATGTCCCCCGTTGCACTTGTACTGGGTATTCTTTGTAATAAATGCTGTTACGGCGTTCCTGCAACCAAACGATTCCGCAGGCCTTGGTCGCAATGGAAACCCTATGTCCCATGATTTAGTGCTATAGATAAAGTGGCCTCGAATCTGGTCTAGTTTTAAAGACAGGTCTAAACTCGATATAGCCTGGGTGCCATCCTGTATGGATGCCTGGGCTCCCATACTCGCTCCCTAACAACTAGTAGGAGCCCCGGCATAAAAATAGGATGGCACCCAGGCTAAACTCTCTGTGCCCGAGTTCGGTATTAGTAAGACCATCATTTATCGTACCTACATCTGCGAAGATAGCCTGGGTGCCATCCGATTTGCAACGGCAGCAAACAGGTAGCAGAGACATATGATTTAGGCGTACATGTACTTATGTACTACAGAGTGAGTACTGTAGTGAGTTACACCGTATACCCGAATTAATGTTTAAAATTCTTGCAAAACAGATTAGGGATTGAGCTTCTGATGATGTGGCCAAGCAAGTAAATGAATTAGGTCTTGTAGCAGTTGTTGATAATTTCTTGCCTTTCGCGATGGACAGGAGTCATTATCCTTAAGCTTGTCGTCACGTCATGCTTTGCACTGAATGTGTACTATCATGTTGATATTATGATTACTCTTACCCCGTAGAGTTTGTTATTCTCTGTTGCACTTAAAAAACAAGACACCTTTCAAAGATGACTCAAGTTTATTTGCAGCAATACGGTTAAGTGAAGTTTATTCTGGTGCTAAATGGCTATAATATCGTGATCTACCGAGTCTTTGTCCAGAATTGGCGATATTACGGAACGCTCTTCAAGGCTTCCAGTCCTTGTTCTAAAGGAACACTTAAGAAGGAACATTACAACTGGTGGCAAGTGTGTCAGATAAGAGTGTTTCAACCACATCATTTGCACAAATCTTGCTGTCTTCGATGTTCCAACACTGTTGCATTAACTGCCAGCAGAGGTCATTACTTTCTGCTGGCCTGTCAGGACGAACGCCATTGCAAACAGCCTGCTCCATTGCTTGATTGTCCCTACAGTTCGCATATACAGCCGGGCGCCTGCACCTGGCATCCCAAAGGAACCACAGCAGCATACCGAAGGCATAGATGTCGGCTCGGACGTCAGACAGCCCGTGTGCCCGGTAAACATAGGGGCTGAGGTGGAACGGTGTGCCTGTCTCCGTGGTAGGCGAGAAGGGGCGCGGTGACTTCGCAATGTTGATTTTGGCGACGAGCCCGGGGAATAACTAAAATTTGACAATATATTGGGAATTAATAGTGTTAACAACTGCAATTGTAAGACAATGAGATCATTTTATGTAAATTTTTCTGTAAGTAAAAGAGATGGTTTCTGCTGCTTGTGAGTGTTGAAGATCAGTGGCATGTATTTTATGCTTCTGATGTCTACAAAGAACAAACACATCATGTGAGGCGTACTGAATGAAACTCACCAAAACGTTTCGAGGTTTGAGGTCTCCAAACACGAAGCCCAAGTCATGAAGCCCCTGCAGCCCCCTTGCTACATCTAGGGCGATGTCACGACGCTTGTCCACGGGGAGAAGTGCAACTCGTCGGCGGAGTGCAGTCACTAAGTCCATCTCTGCTCGCTCCGTGACGACATGTAGTGTGTTGGGGTCGGGCATCAGCCATCCGTACACGGCTGTGAGATGTTGAGTGCGTCCGTTGTCCAGAACGTAACTGTACGGAGAAAGTAGAAGATGGGATATCGCTTTCAGGGCAATTAACCATTCAAAAAGCGTTTGATTTTCCTCAGTATGAAGTCCTATTATAATATTCAAGAAAAAAATATCTAATTGTAAAACAACAATATCTCATACCTCGCGAGAAACAGGGCCGAGTGGGCTCTTTCCCATTCACCATCGATGAGCCTCTGCCTTTCGAGTACCTTCGTGACCACGGTGCCAATGCTGCCCCATCCTTTTGTAGTGCATTCGCGTGTAACAGTACGACCTCCCCGAGCAATTTCGTCTGTCAGCGACACTTCACAACCCTTTAGCCCAAAATGAATGGCCCGCGCTTTGACGTAGCATTCCGCCACATCGTCACGAACGTGTCCGAGCAACTGATGGGTTTCGAAAGTTTCCGACGCCTCAATGCTGAACTGTTTCACTTGCTCGAGTGATCTTCTTTTTCTTACAAATTCAGCATTCAGTTGTTCGAGAGCTAGTGACTGCACACGCGACACTTCGAGGCTTAAGCTGGATAGTTGTCTTTCAAACGCACCCCATATATCTCTGACCAAGGAGCTTAAACCCCTTGCTCCGACTGACAGGAAAGATTCTTCTATCATTGCGACGCCAAAAGCTTTTGAGATAACGCTCAGTGTGTTTTCAATTACCACTTCGCATACGTTCTGTGATAGTTCCTCGTCGAAAGCAGTGTAAACGGGACTTAACGACTTAGAAAATCCTGCGATTACTGCTGTTGTCGCATGAGAGGGAAGCTGCTGTGTTAGAGTCTTACTTAGCGTATCCCTTACTCTGCTCGTGTGACTCATCAACATAAGTTGTAGTACAATGTCAAAGCTAGACTCCGTTATGATAGTGTCTGTTTGGATTCGTTCGAACGTGGCACAGTCGCAGTTTTCATGATTAGCTGCTGTTACGATTGCGTTACGAATAGCAGACAACACAAATTCTTCATTGAGAAGGCTGTTAAGCTGGCCGTACGTCTCCTCGAGCTTCGTCATAGCAACTGCACAACGTCTACCTATAGCTGAGTCCTTGCCACATTTGTTAATCATGTCAAACTGATGAAGGGACAGCATGCTCAAACAGTGGTTTTGATCTACTATCATTGTTGCCAATGCCTCTGCAAGCTTCTGGTCTGCAAGTAGCTTCGTACGGTCTACGATGGAGCTTAGAAATCGTTCCTTCTCCTGGTCCTCCTTGCCTGTTGCTAGCTTCTGTGACTTAGTCGGTGCTTTAGACTTTTTTCTCGTCTTCTCTTCACGTTTACGCTCACGTAGCATATTCTTCGCGGAGATCTTGTAAAAGTTAAGGACTGATAGATCTGTCGCGAAGTACCCATATGATTTCAAATCTTCGTACACCTTGGCTGCTTTATCAACTTGCTGAGTTGAACTCGCGCCTTCCTCTTCCTCATCTTCAGCGGTATTTAGCTCTTCTTGGTCTTTATCGACGTCGATTTTGTTGCAAACACACAGCATGTTTGACTCAACATGTCGAGACGCTGGTCGAAGTGCCTCTTGCACTTTGCGTATGTTGTAGCGATCCTGCATTTAAACGGTATTGACGTCATGTTTCTGAAGAATGCCTCATAATACATGTCCAAGATGGAGATCTCAATGCAAATAAGACAGAAGCCATTTGAGCGGGATATACGTGGGGACGTTAACGTTGTGGCTCATGATACAACGTTATACAGTTACACAGTCACTTCATGTTAAGTATGAACTGTTACAAACTATTCAAGTCTGATACCTCAAATTATGTACACATCTGTGCATGCGTGAATGATTTTCGCACTTACCTGTAGCTTGACTCCATCATTGCCATCTATGACGTACACGACAACTGGAGAGTCAAATTCATTCGCGAGGTATTCGTTGACGAAGATATCGGTTGATGCTTGATTATCGAGGGCCGGGGATTCAACTATCTTTACCTTGCTAAGGCCTGGGTAATTTAACCCCACTTCGACGGTCAGGGCACTGCCGGGGGTACTCTGTGCTTGAGTGCTGTTTTCCTTAATTTCCTTGGATATGGTGCACTTTAAGGCTTTTGGTTTTTCAGATTCAGGTTTCACACGACTATAGATTTCCTTCCCTTCGCTGTCTTGCAAGCTGACATAAGTGTCATCACTGAAGCGTAGCCGAAACGTGGTTTGTGTAGTTGTGGGCTCGGGCAAATAATCACCACCTAACAGCTCGTTGATTATACACGATTTTCCACATCCCTTCCGCCCAAGTACGAGAATGGGAACTTCGTAATTCGCAAGGAGCTGGTCTAATTTACGCTTTTTTGTTTCGGACAACAATATGTTCCCTACCTCTTCCTGTACTTCACAAATAGGTACATCCTGGACGACTTTTGCTGTTCTTTGACACAAGCCCTTCACGTCGTCAAGTTTAAGTTTAAAATCCCAACCCCCATCGCGGAGAATAGCGCTCTGCAACATAATTCTCAGCTAGGTTCTTGGGTTCTTTCCGATCGCGATAGAGATGACGCCCTACCTGTTTAAACTCATGTTAACGATACTATCATAGCTCTGCTTTCTTTCCTTTATAAGCAATTTTTAAAACCAGTCAGGAGGGCCACTCCATACTAAAGGTATGTCAAATGAAAGCAACGAACTCTTACTCTCTTTTGCAACTGACTACGCGTGCCATCGATGCATCATGCCCGTGTGCACCTACACGACAGCTGACAGTACCGCCCGGTCCCTCGCCGATACTGGCTCTGCTTCGGGGCTACTAAGAAACCTAGTAATCATCCTGAACTTTGAACTATTTGCTGGGCAGCAAACAGTACGAGTTCGATAAACAACATCCTCCCACACAGAGTCTGTCCCGAGGCAATGCTATCTTTAGACCAAAGGTAGTAGTATTGTCGCGGGACATACACTGCGTGGGAGAATAATGATATGCAGCAGCACATTGGTGATGAAATTACTGAAAATCCCTTTAAATCTTCGTCCTTTGTGATTCTGACTTTCATATCAATGGCTCGAGATCGAGATTGCCTCCTGGTAGATGGATGTTGTGAAAATGATGTATCGTACACTAATTTCATCCATGTTTACTGTAGGCCCCTTCCATGCATTGATGGTGAAAATGGTTATGAGAGCTTACTTAATTAACATCAATGTAGTGTTTGATTCGTGGTTGATGAATATGATCAGAGTGTGGCTTACACTCTGCTACAGGTACATGTTCCCCAGAGAGGTCAGCGTTAAAAATAGCATCACGCACGTGGCCGTTGCTGGGCAGAACACCGTTGCCTTATGGGTAACATCATGTAATGACAATCATGTGTACAGGTTGCGAAAACAAGGCAAATTTTCTTTATACGTTTCTGTGGCATATCTGTCTGTAGCATCGCCCGCAAACGTCTTAAAGAACATTCTTTAATGTAGTAGAGGATTTTTTTGCCTTGAAATCAGCATCTGCTATCAAAACGAATCATTGCAGTTGTGACAGAAAAGTCGGCTAGGATAACTACTTTCTTCTTATTGAATTGTGCATGCTCATATCCTCATCAGATAAAAATTGGAGACGCAGCAAATTGAAGCAAATATTGAATCTGGTCCAGATAACCTTTGAGTTATGAGAGGTGCTTTACCTAAGGTCAAATAAACCTTGAGTTAAAAAACAGCCATTAAATGTGCAAACATCAAATCTACCAACGTGTCATCAATCATTCTACAAGTTTCCTTTTATGTCGCTGGCACCTACCATTTACCTAATCACCAATCCCTCCGTAGACGACTTGGACAATAAAATTCTTTGTTCGGTTGCAGAGTTACTACAATGGGGATTATAGAGATATTCACTGCCTACGCAGAAGAATGAAGATTTTTGTAGAGCTGACATAAGAGCGTCCGAGGTATGTAAAATGTAATGCTATGCAAGTACTCTCTTACAAATGTCTTCCTTATTTGAGTATAGAGCTGAAGATTCTTCTCCATAGAAAAGTTTTGTTACATGTCTATTTACTGAATTTTATGATATCGTAGCCAGTTTATCTATAGCTACGTTATAGAGTGACTAAGCTATTGGACAATGTATATGTGCCTAAACTAGAGCGTAGTAGTCTTTTTGTTTTATCTGAAGAGAAATGAAGTTTACTTTTCAAGGCCAGAGATACTTGGCAGTAATGGGTTGATGAAAAGAATGACCACCTTTCTGGCATGCAAAATTGTAATTATGCTATTGTTGCATCACTCGAGTCTAGCGCATATGAAATCACATCCTTCATTTGTGTTTATAGCATGGAGGGGACTCACGAAGTCGGAGCCACCACAGATCTGCAAACCCTTGCCTACCTCAAAGAGAGTCTTCAATGGTGTGCTGACTATTTCCTTACCACGATCAGTGAACTGTATCCTAAAGCTCATGAGAAACAAAGTAAATTCGTCACCAGAGAGGACTTTGCTCGAATACAAAGACCACTAATTTCGGCTTTCCAAATCGTAGTGCTAGGTCAGACAAACTCGGGCAAAAGTTCGGTCATAAATGAAATTCTTGGGGCAGATGTCCTTCCCGTGTCAGATCTGCCCTGTACAAAGCTGCCTATAAAACTACTATATAGCAAAGATGAGTTCCAACAGTTGGTCAATGAAAAGGGAAATGAAATGAGTACAAAAGAAAAGTTGAAAAAAAGAAGGGTACAAGCAAATTTCAGTATCAAAGATGGCGATTGTGCTAACACTACTAGCGAGCAACTTCTCGTTAAAGTAGGGTTGGATCACGATCTACTTAAGAACGGTGTTGAGTTGATCGATACGCCAGGCGTTGGGCAAAATGAATACTTAGATAACGTCATCCGAGGTGTCACGGATGGGATCTTTCAACTGTTCCTGTATGTGATCGACGGAAACTACGGGCTCAGGAATGAGGTAAGACGACAGTCCTTATATTGTTGGATGTGCATCAACTGATTTTCCAGTTTTAGTCGTAAGCTACATATAATGCTTGCCCGCATGCCTTACTTGGTTTTCCGCGGCCCCCATACTCCATATACTAGTAGTGCTTAATCTGTATCACGCAAAGCCTCAAGCGCCAAACATGTGTACGTAAAAGGACTCAACACACTTATCGAGAATGGTAGAAGTGGCCCAGTGTACTTGGCTACAAACGCAGCCGCATTGCACTAGTAGTAGTGGCTACTTAAAAACGCATCATCTCTGAGTTGAGAATGGCTGCTTTACCTTAACTTTAAATGAATATGCCAGTAAATCATTATCATGTTTCTAAACGAGCAGCCTGTGCTATACTGAACCGATGGCGATATGCTCGAGCTCAGCCAAGAACCGTATATACAGTAATGTACCTAGTTATAAATATTCTTGGTTCTCCTAATACTGGTGGCGGTGTTCTGTATTTGTGCTGTGCAGGACCGACATCTCTTGGACCACCTAAGACAGCGAAGACCCGACGCCCCATTTTTCTTAGTTTGTAACAAAGTCGACGTTTACAGCGGTGAGCTCGATACTCTGTCTGACGATGAAGAAAGAGAAGATGCAACTAACGATACAGCTAGTAAAGACAGTAAAGTCCGTCAACAGCTTGTCGAAGAAGGCTACCTTGCCCTGGAGAAAGATGGTACCTGTAGTGTCTATCACGGTATCTCCGCCAAACAAGTACGCAAGGCTAGAAAGGGAAGAGGGGACCCGTCGTTCTCCGAACCGTTTAAGTCTATGACGGAATGCCTCACTAGGACCATCACCGCGACAATTCAGACTTGTTTGCGGGAATCTCTGTTAACACTTGATAAGTTACAAACCCAGCTAATCATCACTCACCTAGGGAATAAACACAGCACTCGTGTTAACTCTCCAAAGAGCACTACTGCCATCGACAGGTTTCAGAATGTTCTGTATAATGATTTGAAAGATATTGCAAAGCAAAGTAGAGAAACGATATGTCAGAAACTTAGAAGTCAGAAACTCATGGTCTTGGACGCTGCCGCATCCATGACATATTCCACTCTTTCTATAGGTTCTGAGATCAGGAGAGACGAAGTCATTCAGCAGTGTATCAAGCAGATTCGCAATCTAGTTGTCAGTAGAACCATGCAAATCATCACCGACGTTGACAAAGACCTCGGTAACCGCTTCCGACAAGAGTTAAAGTCAAATATTAAACGATTTGAGGTAGATTACGGTGTAATGCCAGGGGTTCATGATGCAGTTGTGTCTTTTGTGCGAAGACAGGCAGAATATTGTTACTGTGACAGAAACACAGTCCTTGGTACCTATAACTTCTCCGATGATCAACAAAGCAGGTGGGCTGCAATCAAGCATTGGTTTAGTACGGGGATGTCAATTATTATTGGAGATGGGTTCATGGATGTTGGTAGCGACTGGAAAAGAGAGGTAGCATTAGACGTTTGGAAAAAGCTCAATTTGGCTGACGTTGCTCATGAGCTACAGGTAGCCTTGTTGAGCCAGCTGAAGACATCAAGGGACACCTTGAAAGCAACCATTGACACATCACTGACAGCGGCCATGTTGAATGATGAAAGTACGATAACACAGCTAGCAGTCCTAGCTCCACAGATCGCTCTAGAACTATGTGAAACAAACAGTCTGTTGAATCAGCTCGAGAATGGACCGGTGAAGCTTGTAGAGGATGAGACAGACTGTTCTTCAGCTGTTCCTATATACTTAGGAATAAACACGAAGACGCGTAAGTTCATGCCGTGGTGTTCGCGTCAGTCAACTGCTGTTACCACCGTCGAAAACGACGCTGAAGAACTGAAGAGCCACGCTGAAGAGCCACGCGGTCTGCAGGAATCGGACGCGGGAGCACAGGGACCGTCACCGACACAAGCAGAAACCAGCGGGCAGTCACCAGGGCAAACCCGTGTCGATACACCTCCGGTATCCTCTGACGCCGTATCTGACAGGTCGCCTGCACAGTCCTTTCTAACGTGGAATGATGCATTGGCCATGCGGCTGTACACAGACAGGTATGTTCCATGGGTACACACTGCCAGTATGATACGTTTTGCTGCTTGTCACATTGCCGTTTACTTCGACAATCAATTCCTACAAATTCTAGCAAGGCACTGAAGAGAGATGGCAAGCTCTTTTACCCATATTGCTTTGTGAGTCGGCTGGAAACACACACACACACACACACACACACACCAATAATCAACTCACTCCACTGAGGATGAAGTAATAAAATGAAACCAAGGTGTATTTTGTTCACACAAAACTTTCACATACATGTGTATGTAATCAAAAAGCATTCAAATGTCCAAATCTGCGGTGGCTTTTTGTACATCAAACAAGTCCCCTAGGCCCTAAATGTTACTTTAAGTCTAACACATTTTCAGTCTCCCACTCACGACACCTCACTCTTTATGTTTTGTCTTTTTTTTTTTCAGATTCACCCCAAGACACACAAGCGTCGTCCCCTGGATAGGCCCAACACTACTGCAAGAAGATGGAGTCTGGCGGAGAGGAATCGTCACTCCTGCCTACAGCAAGTCCCTCTACACCATGCTGACTTGTGGGAGTCCTCCCGATTTGCGGCATTGCCTCCAGATTGCCAGAGAGATCTGTGATGCCGGAGAATATCTTCACCAGATAGAACTGCAGTTCAATGATCTTCGAGTGACAAATGTTTTGGTACGTGATCTTTACAATGTACAATGCGTCCAACTTGAACGTTTCATCTTGTTTGTAGTAATGGTGCTAATCAGTGATTGTAGGGCTAGTAAAATACTTTAGGCCTGTGCTGGTCTCTTACAAAGTGCCTGCTTCTTAGTCCTCTTCATACTGTACCAAATACCGATTGTAGTATGGTGATGTCAGCAGCTATTCGCTGTTGAGGCATACTTTATTGTCTTTGTATGGCAGTTAAACTTATCGATGTTTGACCTGTCGTTTACATGTTTAGCTGGACGACAATGGCCACGTGAAAGTCAACAACCTCGGGCTGCGAAACGACAGCGTGCCCTACCCGGACGGAAAGCCACCCTTCCACATTGCTCCAGAGGACTACGACTCCCTTTCATCAGCTAACAGAACATGCGACATCTATGCCTTTGGTATAATCTTTTGGTTCATGTGCATAGCTAGGAAATACGACAGACCAGAATATGCCACAGGCAGTGCCCATGAGACAAAACTTGCCGTAGAACAAGGGAAAAGGCCAGTATGTATGCCTGAACAATGTGATTCAAAGTATCTTAATATTGCACAGAAATGCTGGGATCAGCAAAAGAAAAAACGAAAGAACTTTACTCGGTTGAAGGAGAAAATTGATGACATTTTATCAGAAGGACGTTGTCAAGAAATAGACTGAAGGGCACTTAAACAGTTGTCGATTCATTCGTATGAAGGATATTGACGAACATAAAATGTGAAACGTACTGTTTCAGTAGATGAAGATAAAAATAGTTTATATAGTAGTCTCCCAAAAAGATTCACAAAAAATATTACTTAAGTACACGATCTTACTAGTCTGAGGGAATCAGATATTCCATTGATAAAAGTCTGGAGAAGGCCAAGGAAAATCAACAGTGAAATATTTGAATGAATTTGCTTTCGAATTCCTGCCTTCTCTTACTAAAACCAGGTCTTCATCAATATTTATCAACCATCGTGTAAGGATAACAATTTTTGAAGTAAAGTAAATCAAGTCAATAATATTGGTGTGCCCTATTGATATAGAACAGGTAATCTTTACCAGTCAACGTCCCCCAAAGTTGTTTACGCGTACACCATAGCAGCTGAACAAGCTGTGAGTGACATGGCATTGTGTTGAATATTTGTAGGGAAACAGAGCTTATCGACTTGTATCCTGTTATCGCTCATTCTACGGAACATCAAAAGCACACATACCTCCTGGTGCTGACATATGGTTTTACGGGGACGTGGGGATCAAAAGTTGTAGATATGTGACCGGTCACGGGAAAGGTGTAGTCCACACCAGACTCCTTTTTCAGGCAGAATAAATAGTAGAAATCGGCCTTAAAGGGGATATAATTGGCCAGAGGAGTTGGCCGCCCAGAGAATTTTGCCTGCACGGTCGTATTCAGCATGCATGCAAAAGGAGTCTGGTGGAGACTAGGAAAGGTACAGGCATATTGTAGTAGCCTGGGCGCTATCCTCAGAAGTTTCCACCGGCTCCCTAATGTCGCTGTCCGTGGTAATCACCAAGCAGATCATACGGTGGCAACACTGGCATTAGCCACAGATGGATTCAGAAACAAGACAACCTACCTAATCTCCAAGCAGATGTTGGGTGAAAGATTGCACAATTGTGATGTTTTGTGCGTGACTGTCGGGTTTATCTCACAGCCCCGTACCCCATAACAAGATGAACGGTGTTTATACATGTACATGTCCAGCTATTTGAGTGTTAATTGTGTAAAAATGTATGTGATAGGTAAAACCTCCACTATGAATCATATGATCAATGTTATTGTCATGCAGTATTGTAGTCACACATGTACATGACTTGTATATATTTATATCTTATACATATAATATGTTATTGTTTTTAGATGGATTTTGAAAATTCTTGTTGCCTAATTTGTTATGTCAGGTATATCAACTTCAACCATGGAGGTAGAAAAATTCTACCTCCATGTCAAATGATATAGCTGTGCTATAGACATTGTATGTGATATTCACATTCATAAAAGAAAATGACATTACATAAAATGACATTACATAACACATCCAGAATACATCTGATTCTGTATGAGAAAATATCTTGTCGGACTCTTCTGTTTTTCTTGAAATTCTTGTCTTGATAAAAAAGTCTTGATAAAACATGAAATGACACATGTACATAGATGTAGGTCTTCTGATCCGCTTCAACCTGACATTCACAGGTAAGTCTGACCAGAACAAATTTCTAGACTTTTTTCAAACTGGACATAATACCAGCATACCACATGTATACTAAAAGCCACCGCACCTGAGGTGTCGCCAAAAAAAAGGTCCTAGTGCAGTACATGACTATCTGCTAGAGGGGTGCAGACAGACTTTCCCCACAAAAGGTCCAGTAACATTATCATGTAACATTATCAAAGATTCAACCTTCTAAGTCAAACTTAGCCTGGTTACCTGACTTATTTTAGCTCCCCAGTAAGCAACTGAGACCAGAAATTAATTCTTCTTTAATAATACTTTTCTTTAAGCTGAATTGAAATTTTCAACTCGCTGTATGGTTGTCATACTAGAATAGATAGGTAGGTTGGTAGACACAACAGATGACTTGTTGGTGGAAGGCGCAACATATTTGACCCAAATGATGTGATAATGATTTATTAATTTGGGGGGTTGGGGCAGATCACTACAACACGAGCATCCCGCGAAGTAAGCGGGTCACTCGAGGGCGACCTGTACCCCCTAAAAAATTCTTCTAGCAACTGAGCTAGGAGCCGGTCGTCACCCCGGCTCGTTATTTTCCTTACTCATTAGTTTAAGGCATGAACCCGAAATAGGTTACCAGCTGAAAAAAGTATGAGTATTTGCACTTTTCGCTTGTGGTCTTATTGGGACAAAATTTGTTACAATTACAGTATTGTCCTGAAAAAGTATACCGGTTACAAACGTTCCGCGCATCTAAAAGCTAATACATATATGCGTTTAAGCAGAAACAAAGTGCAAGTAGAATTCAATGAGGAGTTTGTAGACATTTTATTGAAATGCAACGCCTTCACTACTGGTAATTATCATAATTTATTCATATAGATCTAGACGTCCACACAAGGATCGGGGAGAAGAAAGTTCACTTCACAAACGATCTGTTTAGAATACGCTGAGCTAATACGCGTTGGTACAGTATGTATTTTGTGTTTCACTTAGAGAAACCCCCGGATATAATCGAACAAGGCCAGGAGGACCCTGTTTACCTCAAAGGTGGGAGGGGGGCAGATAACGATTCACTGCGGTGCAGTAAAGTTTCTGCTAAAAATCTTACTGGCCTCTCTTGAGAAAAGCCCCGGAATTTCATAAACACAAAATAGCATCCCTTGTTACTTCAGTTAACAAATTTGCAACGCACGTCTACAAATGTAGCTCAAAATGGTTAAAAAAAGCCTTGCCAAAAATGCCAACCTTCCTTCCACCTTCGAGGTCCCATGCCGCATCTAGCCGCAAGGTGGCGTCCAGGACACGCCAACACCTGATTGCCTTCCCATGATCCTTTCCTCCCTTCCGCCATCTTGCCGGCCACGGTGGCACTGACCTGAGGACTCCTCCACGAAAACACCCACTTCTCGGCGACGTCTTGTTGTTTTTCCCGCCATGGCGACTTCTCAGGCGAACGTCTTCACCGTGGTGTCCAAGTTTTACGACGAGTACGTGACCACGACGCCGCAGCGGCTCAAGATCATCGACGCGTACCTGGCCTACATCATGCTGACCGGGATCTTCCAGTTCGGCTACTGCCTGCTGGTCGGCACCTTCCCGTTCAACTCTTTCCTGTCCGGGTTCATCTCGTGCGTGGCGAGCTTCGTGCTGGCAGGTGAGGCGAGGGGAGGGTTCCTAGCCGTAGTTGGCAGAATTTAGTCTCGATATATTGTTATGATTTGAGTAGAACGAGCAGCATGCTTTAGAGACCTAGTACTCTCAAGCAGGTCAGCTTATGCAAATTATACGGGATATATCATATGTAAACATCGTTCCTCTTTGATAGCAGTGCAAGCCAACACGAAATTAAACTGCTTCTCTGTGTGTACATGTCAGAATGGACCACAGTAAGAATAGCTACAGTTTGTACGCTAAATGTGGATCCTAATAAAGTCAAAATATGTTTAAAAAACATAAATTAAAAAAATATGTTTACTTTGTGTTAATAAAAAATGATACTCAAATGGTGATGAAAGTTCCAAATTCTGCCTCTATTTCTCCACAGTGTGTTTAAGAGTGCAGGTCAACCCACAGAACAGGAAGGACTTTCTCCACATCTCTCCAGAGAGAGCCTTTGCAGACTTCGTCTTCGCTCACATCATCCTGCATCTCGTGGTCATGAACTTTATCGGCTGAACCAGGCACAAGCTTCTTAGACAGGTGAGAGAGACTTTGAGTCCTTTCCAGATGAAGGTTAGATCAGTTTCCTCACCTATCATTCTTTTGACCTCAGCTGAGACAAGAAGTTAAGACTTTGATTGAGGTCTTTCAAGACCAACAAACCATCAGTTATAATATATTTGTCCTCATTGCTCTTAGCCTCATCTCTGATGTTGTGTTCCTAACATGTTACCAGGTATGACCTTGATACCGTTTGTGCATGTTTGTATGTTAACTCTGCCTCTTCAAAGTACTCAAGCATGAAATTTGTGTTGTACAGGACTGGTGTGTTTGACACATTTTGCTATTTTTTTTCCACAGATGCATTCCAGTCTATCAAATTAGGATCCGCTGTGGAAGTGACGAACAACTGTGCCACCTGTACCATGATGACAAGATGATCCCTCTACCCCTGCAACTTTTTGTACAACTGGTCAAAACATAATCACTTGATATTAAGTATAATGCAATTTTAATAAATTATCGGAATTGAGCAATTTGCTGTCTCTTGATCTTTATTCTTGGCTACCCATAGTTTATAGCCTAAACACATTTAATAATGTTAACTACAAACCTGCCTATTTTGTATAAAATAAGCCCCTTGTATTGCTTTTGGTGGAGAACACATGCCTTAAACTCTTCTATCCAGAAAAAAAAACAAGACTCTATGGTTTCAGCAAATCCTTTGTGTTTTTTTAATTCCCAGGCACTTACACATACTTTGCATACATCGTAACAACAAAAACAGCCCCTCCTCACAGAGAGGCTTCCCAAGCAGTGCTTAAAACAACCCTCCACACACATTGAAACCCACATGTATATCAACTTCATCACATATAACTTCAATAATTACAAAATTTTCTATTCACATCAAAGTTTGACCTGTACAGACATCACAGGCTAATTATCTAGGTGCTATACATATATTTGTATATTGCCAGTTACACTTTTAGGGGAGAAAATAGTTTGCCTCTCCTATTTACCATAGTCAGATTTATACAAACTTCAGGGTTTTTATCACAAGAGGGGGAACTGGTTAGTTACAACCTTACTTGCTACATGGGTATGTGGTCAACTACACTATGTACTGAAATTTGAACTAGCTACAGAAGTCTATACAGAAAGGGTAAGTGCCTTGCACAGGGATTCCTTCTTCCATACACTATAACTGGTGATATTGACAGCCATTTCAGTTAGAAAGAGAAGAGCAGTTTTGAGGTATGGGAGTGCAACATGACTTCATCATTACAACCTTTCAAGTTTGCAAAACTAATCAAAGCTCCAACTTAATGCTGAGCCTGACATTCTTTTGTTGTCTGCAACGTTGGAAGTTAAAATTTTCCGTCAAAAAATTGCAGGTGGCTAGCTCCAGCCCTGCGAATGCTAACAAATGTACCACCTCTTTCAAATGTGGAGTCATTTTCAAATTTCAGTATACCATTTGAATATCTTGTGTTAAGACTTTTTTACTGCAAATTTGACAATTTGAAAGTGCATGCTTCATTCTTTTTTTTTTCATAATAATTTTTTTCTGTCATAACTTTTGATTAAAAAAACATTTGACACATTTCTAAAGTGTCGTTCCAAATTTTGCGTGACCAAATTCAATTCCCGTTATAGCAGGCTTGCTGCCAACATGGTCACCATGATAGTCCATAAAATAGCTGATTTGCATATTGGTAACAACCACTGGCATGGCCAACTGTCCCAACATTTCTTTGGCACAGAAGAAAGCAGAGAGGAATAGGAATGTTCTGTGGCTGACTAAGTAACAGTAATGTAGCAGCTAGGACACTGTCTTGTGCACCAAGAGAGCCAGGCCTGTTTCAAGAGGATATAGATTCCAAACCTATTTTAGCTGCTGAGTCTCTTTTGTCCTCTCTGCAAATAGAAGGGGACGACAAAGACTTGGCAGCTAAATAGTTATGGACAAAGAGGATACATATCTTTTAAGACCACTAAATAAATCTTAAAATTCCATGTATCAGAGCACCAAAGTGTTATACAAACACGGTAAAAAGACTTCTATACCATTATCCCAGCAAATGTAGACAACATTTTTTTCATAATCAATGCTTGATACATTTTGCATCATAGTCAAAACAAGTTAGACATATCATACATATTAACTATTTTACATAATCTCTACATCTCTGTGTATATGTATATGAAAGCCTCTTTGATGTGAAGTTGTGTAGGCTTCAGATCAAGAACAACATTTCCAATTTAGAGACACGATTGAGCAACTGTTTACCTCAATAATGTCTCAATTACAACTAGAAAGGCCAATATTTGCTTTGGAGCAAATATAGCGATGGGTTCACCACATTTTACCACATGGCAGGGAAAGAATGAGAAACACAAGGGAAAACAATGCTTTACATTGATATAACTATAGTATGAAGTAACATACAACTAAGACTACAACAGTTGGATAGCTATTCCCTACATTATTGGTTAGGATTGCATAATGCAAACTGTTGATTTTCAAGATAAAAAGAAGCGTTCATAGCCCGCATTCCAATGCTGGAGCAGGAAAGCTTAAAATACCTACCAAAACACTTGAATACAGACATACTGTCAGTATGGCATGGCTCTGTGCAGGTGTAAATGAAGTTAAGCCAGTTAAATCCCAACAGCCAATCAGCAAGGAGAATAGAGGAAAGCTGCATGCCTATTGGTTGATGCCTTGCATGCCATTGTGATGACTCATGTCCAAATGTGGTAAACACTGCACACTTACACAGTAATACATTAGCTATTACACAGCCAAAAAACTCAAATAAAACCATTCTAAAAGCCTGTATCACAATAATTTAAAAAACGCCTAGGGGTATTTGCCCACTGTACCTCCATACCAAATTTCAGGACCTTAGGCCCTAAAATGAAGAAGCTGAATCCATTTAAAGATATGGCAGGAGGAGGAGGAGGAGAAGAAGGAGAAGAAACATCAGAAAAAGCAATATGGTTTCACCACACCACTTCGTGGTGTGGTGAACCCATAATAAATACCTTTTCACTTCATTAACTAATTGCCCTCTTTAATGTAAAGGGAATAACTTTTCAATTTTCAACCACACAAACCAGTCTTTAGTATAAGTATGACATTCATGCATGCACAATTTTCATGTGTTCCCTTTACAAAAGGAATCTTCCTGTTTTCAACATTAATTGTTTGTTCCATGTTTGATCCAGACTACAATCACTTCTATCAACACAGGGGAACTTTAGGGCCAACAAGTATGGTCTAAGAATTTAAGTTGAAGCCTAGACTTTCAATATGAACAACCCTGAGCAGCAGAAGCAGAAATAACAATTGGTGCTACCACTTCGGACATTCAATACACCATTTTTACAATTCCTCAAAGTGACATCTTTGTTCACAGGTAGGGTCTAACTATAGTTTCATTCATATGTAAATAAAAGCAATACCACATGTTACAACTGTCATCTGTACTTATCAACATACACTGTGTACTTCAAGTATTGAGTAACTGTGGAAAGCTAATGTACATTGTCTTGCCTTGAGTGATATTCATAGTAGTAGTATACTGTGAGCATCTAGTATCTCTTATGAGAGGTCCAGTTTACATCCATACTTCAAATATAACCTCTATGTTTTAGAATCTTTGCTAGCTGTAGGCGTGATCACTGCTGTAGTAGTCGTCTCTCGGCCGCTGCTGCAAGAATTCGTCGCCGCACGGACACTTCGTCCTCTGTTCTCCCCTCCAGCTGAGATGACGACGACAGTCTGAAAATGTCTTCCAAGCCTTCCGCTCCCTGTGTGCCTATTTCACGCTCAATAAATTTTCTGTAACAATAAGAGTTAAAAAGTTTAGAGGAAGTCCAACCACATACTCGACACATTACAGTGTACGAACAGACACTGGTATTTTACAGATTATCGTGACATGGAGTGTTGCCCACCTTCTTGCCTGCTCCATCAGTGCTGATTTCCTATCCGCTAACATGCGTTCCCGCTCTGTAGGAGACTTGGAGAAGCGGGACCCGAGCCCTTCCAGCGGCCCTGTGCTCCCGTGTGCACCACTGCTCTCACCACTCGCTTCAAAACTGCTGCTGGGGAACACGGAGGAGTGCAAACTTACTCTTCATTCACCACAATTTACACTTTTAGTTTCCTTACTGTTATTTCTGTTGAAAGGATGAAGACTATTCTCTGAAACATACCAAAATCAACATGAACACACCTACATCAACAAGATGTACAAAACTAACCTGCATGGCCTAACAATGCCAACACACCAAGAAAAGGTACAAGTCTGTCACACAGGCTCACCTTGCAGCACCAAACACAGCCTGGTCCAGCTCTACCCCTGCAGACATGTCTGTCCCTGCTGCAGCCATGCTGGCCCCTGCTGCAGTCATGTCTCCTGCTCCCATCTCCCTCTCCTCTTCACTCTCCTCCTCTGTAACCTCTGCTGACTCACTGTCTGTGATGAGGGAGATGTCCTCATCGTCATCATCATAGTCGTCCAGGTTTTCATGGCTGACGTTCGCGGCGTTGTCGGCCCCGTCGTGTGCTCCCTGCTGTGGTGGGAACTCGGCAGCGTTGTCGGCGCCGCGCCGGACGGTTGCGGCCAGCGGGATGTTGATGCGACTCTCCAGGATGTTGTCGGTGGTGATCTCCATGGACCGGGTCAGGCGCAGGTCGTCCAGGATGATGTTGAGGGGGACTTGTGGGAACATCTGCTGCACCTGGTGTGCCTGAGGAAACAGGTGCCAGTTCTTCAGAAAATGTCTTCTACCCATGTAAGCTTCTCCCAGCCAAAAGTCCATCTATGTACTAGTCAAACCTTACCTAAACCTATCTGTTCTATATGATGTAAGTCATGACAGAGCAGGCCATCAAAAAGGGTGTAAGACAATTTCTTTCATCACAACACAGCAAAATTTTGCACAACACATTAACTTCTATCCCTGCAAAAGCTCTCAATTTGCTCTCGGAAACCCATAGTACGATGAATGTAAGATTCATCCAGCCCAAAGGCTAACTTCCTTACCATGGCATCGAGCTGGGAGTTAGCTGCATGCTGAGGTCCCACCATGTTGGTGTGCATCACCTCAACAGAGAAGCTGGGCAGCCAGCTCGCAAAACGGGATCCTGCGGAAAGGGAACATTGGGAACTATTCAGATACATATCCCTGTATTTATAACAAGTGTGTTCAAAATTGCATTTGGAGGACCAAGAAAAAACAATAATAAAAAGAAAAAAATACCAGAAATTTTTGGACCAAGAAAAAGGGCAAAACAGTACCAGAAATTTCCATATGGTAAAAACTAGAAAGTGGCTTTAACTCTTGTTTATCATTAGCAACAAGATTCCATCAAATGACTATCAATGGGAAAACACTGCTTAGTACACAATAGGCTGACATAGGAAGATTTCTGTCTCACCATCAAAGTGGAAGAAGTGATTTCTCTGGTTCACCACCTGGGCGTTCATGTCGGGGGGTGGGGTGCCCAGCAGGGGGAGGGGGGTTGAGGGGCAGGTTCTGTGGGGGAGGGGGGGTGTTGGTGTTGCCGTTGTTGTCGGAGATGCTGAGGGACATGCGGCAGGTTGGACAGGAGGTGTCGTGTTCCAGCCAGGACCGAAGGCAGGACCTGAAACGTGAATAGATTAGTCAGGTTGGTAGGTTTGAGAAAATATGGCACAACCTGGAGAAAATTTACCTAACAAAATTACCATGCAGCAAGGAGTGGTACAGTTCATTCAGGCTATGATAGAGGTAACTTAGAAGTTATAGAAACATATGAATGTCCTTAAGGTTGTGTCACAGCATCAGTTTCATAGAACCTGCAACACCCAACAAGCAGCAAAGACTTGGACTTTCTCATATTTGTGATCTCCAATATAATAGTCACTTCAATTTTAGAAAAGACATTTGTCCCACCATATAAGATGATAACAAAAGGCGTATGCCAAAGTGTGAGTGGATCAAACTACCAATCCTTACACAGAACCTTAAATACAGAACTGTGTTCCACCATGAAGCAGGTATATGTGACACTCACGTGTGGAAGAGGTGTCCACAGGGCAGCTTCTTGGCGGTGTCCATGTGATCCCAGCAGATGGCACAGTCATCATTATTGGCAGTCAGCTCCTCCTGGGTCGCACTGGGGAACCTACAGGGGAAAGTGCATAAGGTGAAAGGTTTCATAAGACAGAATCAGGTCAGACTTTCCAATATCGCAACATTTTATTTATTTCTTACCAAAGGCATCCAATGCGATTTCAGAGCAGCAAAAACCAGACATTTTCTGAATAAGGCAATCTTTGTGATACTGACACATACTGCCCCACATTAGCACATTTCAACCAATATTTCATACTTTGGGTATTTAAAACTGCAGAAACAAGCCCCAAGATGAGTCCTTATTTTATGGGTGGTACCCTAAAAATCAGCCAAGGGCCCTTCCAGTAACCATTTTCCATCAGAATTTTGGGTATGTTTGCTCCATGAGGGTAAATCGTGTTTCCATTAGCCCTAAAAACTGCATTGAAAGCCTTTAATCTATTGGTTTGGCCGTTCAATACACTCAATCCTGGCTGCCAAACTAGCTTTTGGCTATTACAAAGGGCTTGCCCTGCTGACCCCATGCATATCTTGTTATACTAAATATCTTACATGACATTAATGACCACACCAACCTTGCCTCCATGCCGTTGACCACCCGTAGGTAGTTGCTGTGTTTGCGCATGCGGCGCTGGATCTCGTGGAACAGGTAACGCAGCTGCATGCAGATGACCAGGCTGGCCATGGACAGGAAGATGTTGCCCCACAGCTGCAGAGTGGGAACACAAAGTGGGGAGGTTATGAACCGTCAGTTTATGTACCAAAAGCTCTCTGTACTGTAAGGTGGTGGCTACAGGTAAGTCAGTAACCCCACCCTTAATTTCTTAACAATCCAGAGAATTTTCTCAAAAGCCAAAGCATGAATACTGTCATCCATATGGGTATGAATCTGCATTTCACTGAGTAAGTTGTACACTTCATCTTTGTATGGTGTGGGCATGATTTTACATGTTCTATTGGTGTTCAGCAAAGAGATTGTGGAGAGCCGTCAATGTCCAAAGGTTTTACATACATTTTCATACCTTCATTCATTAAAGTGATGTTTTAGTCAAGGGTAATGAATAACATTTTACAAGTCCGGATCCAAGTCCAGTGAACCGGTATACACCACTAGACTAATGATGTTGACGTACAACTGATGCCAAAAGCACACATGGATGTTGAGCCATGTGATTTTCTGATATTGCTCACAAATAATAAGAGCATTCAATAGAAATAGGACATTAAGGCTGCCTTTGATTCTAGCATCCTACAGTTTATGCACATTCATGGCTTCTGATTCCAGCCGCCAGCACGACACATGCACAGCTACAATGAAGCAGCTTTTCGGACATGTTTTTTTTTAAATCCAGGAAGCTACAAAATGTTCCTGTACATGGTAAGTGTTGCACATAGCACACAAGACCTACATGTAGCCCCTTCTAGTATACAATTTGAAATTATACACAAAACACATTAACATATTAAACAAGTTAAAACAACACATCTACATGCTAAGAGAAAAATTGCAGCCAAGACATTTTTAGCTCAGCACACCACACCTTAAATAGCAGCCAGGGCCAAAACATGTTCAGAGCACAATTGGGAGCTAACCCTGTCAAGTCTATTCAGTCTACTCCACTAAACCTGCACTGAATCTACATTTCATTTGTACATTGCCATCTGTACAATATCATGATCTGCAGCAGGCTTTTCCCCATGCAGACAGACAAACTGTTAGGGTGTGCATGATGCAGAACAGTCTAACCCACAAACCCGTGTAACGTCAGACGGGAGAGAAGTTCTCCTCTGGATCCGCTCAAACCAAACCTTAATCCTACACAGCTGCCATGGCAACAGATAAGCAGGAATAAAAGAAAGAAAAAATCATATATGAAAAAAAGGAAACTTGAGCCATCTACTGGAATCTTCCCCCTTTTCTCCTTTATCCTTTTCATCATACGACAATTCATGTCCACAACTGACTGTGTTGAAATGGAAAGTCAACTTTGTCTTGATGGGATTATCGAGTTTAATTCTGAAGAATTTTTTGTCACAAACTGTCCATGGAGATAATTTGTACAGCTCTTTCCTGGGAGGTACCATACTTAACACTGCCCTAACAACAATTTGATCAACTAACCTCAGAACCCCCCTTTTCTAGTGAAAAACAGGAAGAGACTGGGAGGGGGAAAATTCCGTAGACCATCGGCTATCGGAGCCCCGTTGGACTCACCCTGAGCTCCCTGGTGGGTATTAGCTTCTCCCTACTGCTGCTATCTGACCTGACGAACAGATGGTACCTCCAGAATATTCTCAGCCAGCGGTTCGTCTACACACAACACACCAATCAACCAATCAGTGGCTTTCATCTAAAACTGGACTGCTGATTGGCCCTCCCATCAATCTTGTAGCTCAGGGAGAATATCATGTATAGTTTGGCATCCTCAATACATCAATCCAACAACCAAACAATAACTTTGCAACTGCACGGTCCTACCGAGCACTAATAATATTCTGCATTTTAAATACATTATACACAATATGATCATGTGTACTGGCAAACTTAAGCATCTGCACACAAACTTTCAACTCAGAAGTGGGAATTTAGATCATCTGTAGCAAACCTTCCAGTTGTGCTCTGAACAAGTAGAAACAAGGAAAGAAAACAAGAAGAGAAAAAAAAGCAATCAGTTGAAAGCACTGTTTTGTTGCAAACAATCTAGTCTAAAAGCTAAGCTTGTACAATACCACAGTACCATAAAGCACAGTAGGGGGTGTTCTACTGTGTCAATACACTGTAAATTTGAAATGTTTGTGGTGGTTTAATTCTCTGGGTTTTTGCAGTGATCCCTCACTACAAAATGAATCTACAGTGTACCAACTGGCAGTTCCACCACAATTGTAATGTTGCAAGTAACATCAATAGAAGGCTGACTACTGTAAAATAGGAGTAGGCTGACTTATAATGCACAGTGCTGCAGTACCATCTACTACATATAGGGGGCATATACTGAGAAACTGCAGTACTAACCAGCATGTGTAGGTGGTGACAGAAGTCGACGATGAGAGCTGTCAGCTCCATGACCAGTTCGCTGTAGTACACGTATGTCCCCCGGTTCTCCCACGTGCCTGTGTTGCTCACGTCATACAGGTGAATAGCATACCTGTGAAAATACCATGTGCACTCTGTAATACAAGCCTTACAAATTCGTTTCAGAGAAACCTACATAACACAATTCAGAATTATGTTAGTTTTTGTTAACTTGTGATGTTGCTAAGATCACACCAATTAGACAAACATAAGCAAACAGCCCACCCACCTCACAATGACATATGTCGTCTTGATAAACAGGAGAAGACACTGGAAGAAATGATGCAGACAAGACAATGGTTAGATACACTAGCTGTACAAGAAATTAGTCAGTGTCTGAAATTCAAAATTTTCTTCCAATTCCTCTTTCAGCATTCTACATAAGTTATGAACATTTGAGATTCCCTTTCAGTGAAACCTCAAACCACAGAACTGCCTTACCCTGGCCAAAATAAAAGCAGCAGTGTCTTTTTAAATTTTCTGTCATCCGAACAATTCATAGTATATATATATTGTAGCTTCAGTTCCAATCTGGCCAACAAACAAGTAGTACAAGGATCAAAACTTGAATTGTGTCTATCACTACAACCCCAAACTGCCTCACCTCTGCCCCCATGAAGGCGGCAGTGTTCAGTCCGGCCTCCAGACCGACCAGAATACACACGCCCATCAGTCCACTACAGATGACCAGGACAGCGGTCAGCAGGGCCAGGACACGGGCGTGAGTAGCCATCGGGGTCGTGGGGGAGAAGGACAGCTGTGGGGACGAGAGAGAAATACATTCAAACCTGTACATATAGGTCTTAGTGGCCACTTCTGTATGAGAACCACCCTGTCATTATGCTTGATTTTGGGTTCAGAAAAAAGGACTAAAAACAGTGAAACCCGTATTCTGCGTAAGACCACCAGGCCAAAGTTAATGCTGTGTGCAGTGGCTTTCCATTGGAAAATGTTAACTGAGAAGTCCATCTCGTATTTTGTATAGGCCCTGGGCTTAGGTCTGGACTTGCAAGTCCGGACCTGAACCTAAACCTCTGAACTTCAATCCGGACCTGGACCTGAACATTGGTTTAGGTCAACACTACTAGCCAACATAGCTACTTTTTTTTATTTTGAACAGAGCAAAGGACTGATTACTCAATACTAAACCACACAAGCTGCAGCCAGACCTTACAAGTTGTAAAACTTGGCAAGCCTCCGAGGAGATGAGATAAACAGGCCGGTACCATGGGAACAGGGCGGAACTTGTTAAGCTTAGGTCATGGCCATGGTCCCTACACTAAGATATTTTTAGAAGCCGTATTTCTTTTCAGGAATAGCAAGAAAGGATGTCTGGAATTCATTAATGCTGCCGTGGACCTGCTGTGAGCCAAGGACAGAGACAAGGGGGGAAGAATTTAAATCAAAAGCGCTAGCCATTCCAAAATCTATATTAAGCACAGTGTCTGGAAACTTCATTCAAGTCAATCCTGTTGCATAAGCTTCATTCTTGCATCAGACTAGAAAATTCCATGCACTTGTATGTACCAAGGTGCAGACTTTGATTCTGATTTCATGTTGATATTCAACTTCAAGTACAGCATTCATGTCACTCAATCAGAGAGACCAGAAACTTTGTTCAGCAAACTATGCCTAGATATGAATAGGTACATTTTGTTTCATGACAACCTGAGGACTGACTTACGTATTCGAAGCGGTCTCGGCACAGTTGTGTCATGATGTGCAGGAACCCCAGCAGTGTGAACCAGGCTGTCCACATCACCACCTCCTCCATGTTCTGTACGTTCAGAACCCCGAAGATGAAGATGAACTTGTAGAACACAAAGTTCCAAAACTTGTCCTTGATGTGCTGTGGGGAGGACAGAAACAGTAAAATGTCACTGCAACTTTACAGGGACGCTTCGAAAATGCAGAAAATATGCTTACTTACTTGTTAAGCAAGTAAGCAAATGCTGAACAAAATGTTAACATAGATGATAGAAATGCAAAAATTTCACAAACAGCCAAGTGCTCTCCTGTATGAACAGCTAATTTTGATGGACAGTCAGAACAATGCTTACAACCCCTGCATATGGAACTCTTTCTACTGCCTAAGGCAATGAAAGTAACTGGTTTGACTAACCTGTCTCTCTGACACTCTCAGATCTCCGAACACCAGACACTGGATGGCCTTCCCCAGCAGGATCAGGCAGCAGTACGCAGTGTTGATCCATGTCTGAAACAGATGTCACACAATTACATTCTACACAACACAGAATACTATACATGTCTACAAACAATGATCACATCCAAGACATTTTGAATTCCTACCACAGGAAAACCAGAACAGCCACCTTTAACCTGTAATTTACAGGGAAATTTTGAGAATACAGAAAAAAACAAAACTTCCAATTTGCCCTCAGGAATATTGATGCAGTATTCTGCACCACAAATAACACATTGCATAAAACAGAAATATCTATTCTACTTTAAACACTGCAACATAAAGCATTTCAAAAATTCCTAGTAAGGCCCAGCTGGTCTTACCTTTGGATGGTAACACTCAAAACAGTGCAGATATGTATAGAAAGGCATCTTCACAGACAGAACTAATATCTGAGTCTCTAAACACAGAAGTTACAGGACAGGACTCTGCTGTGCTGTAGTACGCTTGCTGGCGATGTGGCTTGGCTTTATATACATCTGCTAAGTGCCCTGTGGTCTCAGACTGGCCTGTACGCATGCCTAGTACAGGCTGAGAGTCATTACAGGTCAGAAAACATGCAGATTTAATCAACACAGCATGCCAAGTTCACCAAAGCACAGACCTCTTCAACTTTCCCCAGATGTTTCTGGAGAGTTCTTGGCTATTTTTAGACTGGAGTTGCTTTCAAGTCCAAGTATAAAAGCAGTGTTTACTGGCAGGGACCCTACTAACACAGGTGGTCACCATTAAAATTGTTTCGGCAACCTTGCTCCGAGTCCAAGAAAAATATGTGCTGACACATACAGAGTGGATTGTTTCTAATTTTAGCTAGTGGTTAATTTTGGACGGATACATGTGTTTTTCAACTTTTCACAAGTAATTTTACAGACCTGTGTGTTAAGCCTTAAGGGTGATTCACTAGAGCTGCAAGTAGGAAATTTTGCATTTCATGCAACAACAAGGGTAAGTACATGTAGGAAACCCTGGAAGCTCCCTTAATTTGCAGCTCATCAGTCATTTGTCAGTACAACTACAAGTCTCCAATGCTACCATAATGACCACAACAGACGTCATGAAATTTTGAAAAAGGTAAGATTTGTACGGTGAGTTCAACTTTATGTTCAAGGCATGGCTGTCCTCAAACACAGGATAGCTGGTTCCTTACATCCCCCTCCGGGTACTTGTATAAGCTGGTAATTAAATTAAACCTTTGAACTTGTGATGCTGAAGTGGCATCGATATCCTCCAATGTGCTCTTTTGCCTAACTCAAGAGGCACATTACACAGTTAGGCAAATATTTCACCCATGTCCACCTTTGACTGCACATGTTGGTTCAGGCTGCAGATATTCTTTTACAAGAAAACAATTACAAATTCTAGACAAGTAGGCCAAGGCAACTTAACATATTTTCTGGCATACTTGTACGCTTTCTTGACAGGGTGGTGTCATTGTGACAGAGTAATCGCTGGGGAAACACGGTTTCTGTCGTTTCATCACAAATGATAACATGTAGGTTTAGCTAAGTTCATCTATATTTGGAGCATGCCATGAGTGTCAGAGGGCTGCATGGATGTGACACAGACTGGCCTTGTCACACTTTCAGGGACAGGTGAATAGCATACTAGTACCTGAAAATATATATTATTGTATTGTACTTACATTACCATTAACCAAGATTGTTTCATACAAACATAGATGGAATGGAATGGAATTCTTGTAATCATTGTAGATACTAAAACACTAGCTTTTCACATATGGCTTACTTTCAGTTGCCCTACATTCTGTAATATGAGACCAGTTTGATTTTGTATGTAATGCAACACAGTCCTATATCATTTTCTTTCCTCAAAAGTTATCAGGGCTCATAATACTTCAGTTATGCTTTCTACAATATCGTGATTATAAGCCCTACAATATGTGATCATGAATTCCTTTACTTTAACCTGCCAAACTGCAAGTTTTTGTACATAATGCAGGTGGTTAATTCTAGCCCTGGTAATGCTAACAAAGACATTCAAATGTTCCAAACATGAGAACACAACAACATACCTTAACACCTGTTACTTGTTTAAATGAGTGACCAAGCCAAACACACGTGCCTTTGCATTATAACAGTAACACATTAACAGGTGGCAAGCCAATAAAAAGGCATTATGCAACTAATTAGCAACTACTTATTAGGTGTGACTTATACCAATACACATCATCTATTCAAATCATCATCAAATGTGTATCAATTTCATGAATAGCATGTCGTCCACATGTGCATCCAATTTAGGATTTTTTTGCTCACAGATAACCCTCCCCAGACAGATTGCACACTCTAACAAGTGTCTGCAGACAGAGATGCTGTGAATCCTCTATGCCTGCTGAACAATGATTTACACTCTTCTAGAAGTCCTTGGAAAGGGCAATGAAACTACTGACCCCATATTTGAGGAGAGCCACACCTCAAGTTAGCCGCGGCGACTGTTGCAGGGCTTCTCTTGCCTGCAGTCTTTTACATTAGCCCTAACAACAGTCGCGGAGCAGTGCATTGGGCCAAATGAACAAACATGCGTTTTACCGTGCCGGAACACTTTGAGACCGAAGTTTGCACGTCCCTAGATTCCTAACAGCCTCACCTAACGTGCCGGGGTGTTTTGCGCGTCAACCGGCCCCTGTCCGGCTCGTACCGCCACTATTTGCGATCGCTCCCCATGTATTCATAAGCCGAGTGGCCGCCATCTTGGTCAGCCGCGCGCTGAATCAGCTCCTTGCAAATGTGCCGCTACTTTTCTGATCCATATAAATAGCTTATCAGAAACATAGCGGCAAATTTGCCGGCGGCTGATTCCAATCAAAAATGGCGGCCAACTGTTATGTTTTACGTGGGGAACGATCGCAAATAGTGGCAGTACGAGTCGCGCAGGGGCCGGTTGACGCGCAAAACACCCCGGCACGTTAGGTGAGGCTGTTAGGAATCTAGGGACGTGCAAACTTCGGTCTCAAAGTGTTCCGGCACGGTAAAACGCATGTTTGTTCATTTGGCCCAATGCACCGCTCCGCGACTGTTGTTAGGGCTAATGTAAAAGACTGCAAGCAAGAGAAGCCCTGCAACAGTCGCCGCGGCTAACCTCAAGTATGTTTCAGAACCCAAGTTTATGGTACACCCATGATGTGTGCAATGGCTGAAAGCGACCTGTCCCACTATGCAGATTGTACTTAGACTAGCTCTTTAGTATTGATCTGGAGAGTTACACCTTGGGGTGCTTTACCGATTATGCAATACAAACAAACTGATGACATATCACCAACTCACCCATATACACCACGTCTCCTCCAACATAACCGACATCATGGCCTTGGTGTAAATAGTCCGGTTCAGTTCTATCTGCACCGGCTGAGGGATGGGGTTCGCCCCTAACACATCCTTGCCCCACGCCCACCAGCGAGCGTCCGCCCCGGTGGGTTCGGGGGGAGTGGGCGGGTTTAGGTCCTCCAACCCCCTCCCCTCCAGTGTCACCTGTTTGTGTGCGTACATCAGACAGAAGCCAAGCAGCGCGATGCTGCACGCCGTGTAGGCCTTCAGGCTCGGCAGCGGAACGCGGTCCAGCAGAACGAACGGCATCCTGACGTTCTTCGGTTTCCCTTCTTTCAAACTTACGGTGCTCTACCGGGCAACGACATTTCAAACAAGTGAATCTGAGTCATTGTCGTCGAGAAGTTTCTGTGCTACGTTCCCTTCTCCGCCATGATGGCCTCCCGGAAGAAAACATGTCGTACTGTAATTAGCTTATTATCCATCCGCGTTCGTTTTTATTGTGAACTTGACAATATCACAAAACATGCCATCCTCAAGTATCAAAAAAGCATAATGGTACAAAACGTATTCTTTATGCGCTTCTAAAGGTTTTCATATTACCATAATATTGTGTAAATCTATCGAAACTATTTTGTGTAGCGGATGAATACAAGAGAGAAAAGCGTCTCATGACGTCATGTATTTTTGCACGCTGGGTAATCCGCCATATTCAATCGGGGACAGGTGACTTGGGGTCAGCGTGAAGAAATAGCTCAACTTTTTGTGCAGCTGTGCTCTTTTTGGCGTGTTATAACGGTCCACAAGGTTGAAGGACACTTTCTGTATGCAATTAATTGACGTGGGAAAGACCTGTCATTCTTGAAAGGTTGGTATTTTCTTATTGAAACACAATATTTCGTATGTGCTCGTAGAATCTCAGTTGAAGCATCTTGCAAACTCATCCTCCAGATATTGCGTAACTGGAAGTGCCTGCGTAACACGTTTGTATTTCGGCAAAATATGCACAAAAGGGAGGGAAAAAATACCTAAGACCAAACCAGTCTCAGTGACAAATGTTCAAGATATAAGCAGCACATAGTTGGTGATCTTTGATAGACCAAAGAGCTGCGCAGATAGCTCTCGCCATTGTGTAAACTTGAACTTGAACTTGGAAGCAACTGACCAGAATACATAAGTGCATCGTTGTCTGGAACTTCTTACCCCAAATCAGTTATAAGTGAAACCTTTTGTTATGCAACACATCATTTCTAAGCAAATGTTATGTGTGAAATAATATGCAGTGTTTTTATTTTAGACAGTGACAGTTTTTATGTTTACCGAAGGAAAACATCTCTGTTTCCTCTTCTTCTTCTTCTCCAAACCAATAAGGTCATTGACCTGAACCAGACATCTGTCACCATGGTAACTAGTGTTGGGTTATATCATGTTGCAATTTTATAGCAGTAGGGATTTAGACTCCTGTCACCATATATATGAATGTGTCAGAGCAGAGCATATGTGAAGGTAAACATTATGCATTTGCTTTGCAAATGTTAACTTTCTATTTTTTATTTTTTTTATTTCAGCCTGTGACAGTTCTTCCCAACCAGGAATCAAACATGGACTCTGTGAATCCTGGACAGACAGTGCTGTTGCTATGGGGCGGGGCGGTGTCTGGGGACATGGTCCAGACGACAGTCGGGAATCTTCAGGCCAAGGTTGGAGAGAAGGGTCATGTACGTGTGGAGCATGTGGACAGGCTGCTCTTGTGTAAGTACACGCCTAAGCTGGTATTCATACCCTGGTTGGTTTGATGTATATGTATACCCTGGGTGATATACCTGACAGTCACGTATTTAACCAGAGTCCGTTAAGAACAATGACAATACCTAAAATTCAACTTTCCTCACTTTACGAGGGTGGAAATGAGTAACGTTACCTATATAAAAATAATTCACATTTTAGAGCCATGGCCGTTGGCCCCCTGATGTCTGTATCATCATTAATGTGGACTTGTGGACTATTATAATTGATGAGCCATAGTGAAGCCGCATTGCACAAGCATAGCTAATAGAAAAAGCATGATATCATGCTTCACCTCTGACGAGGATGATTAAACAACAACAACATATCAATGTACTAGTAAACAAAGAATAATTAGAAATGCTCTTCTTTCCAGCAAATCATGGTAGCTCAACATTTGACGTTGTCCTGTCAGGGACGATGAACCCTCCCACGACTGTCCATTCGGGGGACCTGCTAGCAGAGATGGCCAGATTACTGAAGCCCAGTGGGAGGGTCGTGGTGTGTGAGCCTACAGTCAGCACAGGTACGTTTGTACCACAGTCTGTGTGATGTACCGGCTCTGGCAACAATGTGTTAGCCAGAAGTATAAAGCAAATCCTGGTGCCTTGTAAAATCTTTATACATGTTATGATGTATGTGTTGTGTTTGTGTATGTGTTGGTGTGTATATATGTATGCCATTTGTACATGTGTGTTCATGTTAAAGGAAAACTATTCTTTTATATCTGTAAAACTCTTTGGTATCCCCATAGAGAGACTTTTGAGTACATGTTATAGTGATTAATCAAAACATTATTCTGATGATACATTGTACAATATTATTATAAAAACCTTCTCCTTGTTTCAGATAATGGAGGTACTTTGAGAACTGCAGCTAAACTGAGCTCCAGTCTGAAGCTAGCTGGGCTGATCAGTGTGTCAGAGGTGAGAACATACATGTACCTTGCATTCTTTGTGACTTGTGAAAATTCTGTAATGCAATGTATCTTTATGAAAAGTTACACCAAAGATTGGAATATGTGGTCTGTTTGCATGGAATGTACTACTATAATAGGAAAAGGTATTCAGAAAGACATTGAAGTTATATTCCGGATTGTTTTCTTCTCTTTTAGGCAAAAGAAGTCTCCTTGTCCCAGCAGGAACAAGACCTTTTGAAACAAGCCCTATCAGTTGAAGGTGTTCAGGTGGTTGAGATTTCAGCCAGCAAGCCCAGTTATGAAGTGGGCTCCAGTGCACAACTTACCCTTTCTTTTGCCAAGAAAAAACAGGGTAAGGATTTGCATTATTGACTTAAGTTCTACTTTGAAGTGGCATGTGCTAGTATTGACCTGTCTAAGCAAGGTCAACATGTGATAAAGGGTTTGGAAGAAACATATAATGTATTTGCAAGCACTGTGCCTTCATTTGATGTATTTCGTTATTTACAGTAGAAAAACCGAAGCTGGATGAGAATGCAGCCAAGATCTGGAGTCTGTCGGCTGTGGATATGAACGACGATGACATTGTGAGTTCCACAAATACACGTTAACACATCTATCAACAAAAGTGATGTTAGTAAAATGTTAAAATTTATTCCAACATGACTATTACACAGAGATCTAATTTTCAACGACCAGTCGCCTTCATCAGGATAATGACCAATCACTTCACAACGTAATCTTGCGAGAGTTACGGTTACAGACACATGACCTTATTCACACGAGACTTTACGAATACATGGCATCAGCAGTTGATCAAATGTGCCAGGGAGTTTATATTGTCCACTGTCTCTGTTAAGTGATGGCTGGATTGCCCTGATGTATATGGCCTCCTTAATGCCTCTTACAAAGTAGTCCTGTTCCGTGTCCAGTATTATTCTAACTTTGTCCAATGAGACAGAGTGGCTTAGTAATTTGATGTATTGAAACTTCTGATGACAAAAGTGATGTCACCACCTCAAACTAATCGACGTCTACTATATTACAACTGATTAGGAGATATGGTCATGATTTTACTGGCATTTGTTTGGCTGAAAGTTGTTACATGGCATTGATGGGATAACCTTTGTGTTGGATTTTGTAGGATCTCCTTGACCCTGATGAACTTCTCGATGAGGAAGACATGAAGAAACCAGACCCTGCCTCCTTAAAGTGTGAGTTAGATGTGAACGTTCTGTGTTGTCATCTCAAGAGATTCTTTGGCAACTGGATTATAATAAATGCTTCTTCTGTATATAAGTGTTTTACATTACTGTTAACGTTAGCAGTGAAGAACTTTTACTCAGTCTGACAGAGTAATTTTGATCAGAGAAGCTTGAACTTAATTTTATTCTTTGCTCTCATGTTCAGCTGGATGCGGCGGGGACACCAAGAAAAGGAAAGCATGTAAAAATTGGTGAGTTCTTAGAGTTACTACATTTTGCATCGCATAGAAAACAGAAACTGGATTGCATAACTCCAAAAAAGGTACTATTGTACTGTAATTCCTGATTTTTTTCACTGTACTGTTATGTTTACTGTTTTCACTGTCACCTCTGTACCGTGAACTTATCATTACAGTTAACAAATAATTCCTGGACTTTCTTTTTCCTGCACCTGTCGCCACCATGAATTTATAGTTCTGTAAACATGTCCATTTTTCTCAGACCGTGAAATTTTGCTCCTGTGAACATAAAGTGAATTCATATTGGTGTGTTCAAACTTGAATTTGAATCTATAAACTTTTTTTTTATTCATATATCCAAGCAATACATACATACACTGAACCATCCATTACAGAATAAATCAAATCATAACAAATCCTTGATCACAACAATAATCATAACAATCATAACAACTAACCATAACAACTAATCTATGAATCTAATATCAACTAATCATAACAACTAATCTATGAATCTATAAACTCAGTAACTATCTCAGGAGGGGGATTACATGTAGCTACCACTACTGATCGTTTGCTATCTGTGACAAAGACAACTGTAATTGTTCATACAGTACGCAGCTTATGTAAGATGTTCTGTAAGAAAGTCTGTATGTCCCCTGCAGCACCTGTGGTCTGGCAGAGGAGTTAGAAGGTGATCAGACAGAGAAGACTGCCAGCAAGCCTGCCACATCTGCTTGTGGAAATGTAAGGCTGCCATGCAGGATATATGGTTTTGTTCAAATCTCTCTTGTACATGTTGTATGTTGGCTTGGGTTGAGCTACAAGCATCATGGTTTACGAGTGTATTTACTATGATTCTGACTATTTCTCCTAAAAACTGATGTAGAGTCTTCTCTTGTAATACTCTTTTCAGTAATACATGTAGTCTTGTTTTGATCCGATAAAATTCCTTTCAACTCTTGTGACTAGCTAACTGACTAAGACATAAATTCCCTGAACCCACAAAATTATATGCCTTATGTTGAATGACCTAGTCTTACATTTTCTTTATTTTTCAGTGTTACCTTGGTGATGCCTTCCGTTGTGCCAGCTGCCCATATTTAGGCATGCCAGCGTTCAAGCCAGGAGAGAAGATCACCCTTACAGACAGGCAGCTGAAGGGTGACATCTAAAGGGGAGGGGGGCACTGACGGATGACATCTAAGAGGGAGGGAGGCAGCTGAAGGGTGACATCTAAGGGGGAGGGAGGCAGCTGAAGGGTGACATCTAAGGGGGAGGGGTGCACCAAAGGGTGACATCTAAGGGGGAGAGGGGCAGCTGAAGAGTGGCATCAAAGGAGTGTGCAGCAAAAGGGGGTATGGAGAAAAGGATAGCTTGAGCATGTTATCCAGCTAGGCAGGTTACATCTATGAGGTCAGCTTGAGGGGGACATCATGATTTAGAAGGTAACACTGGGAGGAGCCAGCTGAAGGGCACATCTAGGATGAAAGGGATGAAAGAGCTTCTTACAAATCTTGTCATCATTGCAGGAGATTAACAGTGGCCAAATAGAACTAACTATGGCATCTACATGTATGTCAGGCTCCTTTCTTACATTGTATGTCCTCTTTCTCATCTAAATGTCCTGTCGGGTAGTTATAACATAGAAACTCTTTGATAGTTGGCTGGGGCAAACAAAAGAGTTGAAGGAGTGACTGTTACTGCTCAAGACTCAAAATGTACAGGGAAAATGGCAGGGAAAGCATATGTGCATTCTCCCTGTAATGGGATACAATTTTGTCACAATTTTTCTAAAATCACAATATCACAAAGATTAACATTGACGTCTTGTTCCAAGTCACTAACAATTGTGACTTCAATAAGTTCTATTAAACATGCTGCCTGTGTCATCAAAGTTTATGTTCATGTACATTACCTAAGGCCACATTGACTTAATTTTATTGATGGCATCCATACACATAATATTATAGATTTTCAGCCATTTTATAAAAAAAGAAAATAATATTCTGCCTTCTCAGTCAATCTATTGCCATGGTTGGCAGTAGAGGCAAAAGTCTGCAACAATCAAATAATTCAATAGAAAATCAGCAATGGATAACATGGGCAGGGCTGACTGGCTGGCTGGCTGGCTGACTGACTTTGGGAATCTCTTGCAGACAGTGTGGAATGAAACGCAGAATGTGTGACCTCAGTCTTCTGGGGGGTATGCAATCCAGTACGTCTTCTCATCTTGACCACTTATTGATGGCGTCTGTTGATCTCCAACCTCTTTCTTGACTTCATCGAAGACATAGTCTTGGAGGAAGTTAAGAGGCATCCCACCTAAGCCTTGAGTCTTATCCTTCAACGACTTGTCACCACCACACAGGCCAGCCAGGATGTACTTGGTGAAGACGCTGATCTTGTCCTCTGCTGTTGCTGATTTCTCAACCTGTGACGTTTCGTTGCTCCTGCTGGATGCCCATAGCAGAGAACCCTGAGGGATGCAGGACTTCAGGAAATTTTCTTCATCTTCTTCTTCTCCTTCTTGTTCTTCTTCTCCTTCTTCTTGCTCTGGTGCCATCCAGACAGGCAGTAAGCTAGTTAGCCAAGCAGGCAGGAAACCCCAAATAAGCTTAAGTAAGCCGCCCTCATTAACTTGATCTGTGTTGACAGCCACCGGTTCCTCATCTTCCTTGTTCATGTACTGCAACTGTACAGATGAGGCAAAACACACATCTAAGATGTACAGGGATCTTGTAGGACAAAGTTCAGCAAACAGTTTTCTCATCTGGCTGGAGGAATTTCTTTTGTCCTCACAGACAAGGAAGCGCTTCAAACTCTTGCGTGGGTTTTCTCCATGCCCACTGTGGTAATACAGTAGGCATTTCTGTTGAGACTCTGGAACTTTATTCATCTCTTGACCAAGTTCCTTCACTGCCTTCTTGATGTTTTCTGAGGTGCCTTCACCATTGGTCAGGAGTTTCACATTCTCTGGTCTGCAAGGAAAACAAAATCTCAGATCTAAACAAAGAAACACAATTTTTATCACCTTTTTTTATATTTTCAGACAATATCTTGTAACTTGCAATAAACAACACCCGGGTAATTCTGATGATGTTACTAGTAGTCAGTGGAGATCAAACAAGCATAAAGTGATTACTAGTACCTTACTGCACAGATGTTAGGATCTGTCAGGACCCTGTACATCTCTTCAGCATCCTTTCCAAAACCCTGTTCTCCCCTCTTCCTGCCTTTCATGCCAACAAGCACAGCAAATGTGTTCTGCCCTGTAATAGACCAAAAATAGTATAGCTGCACATGATAGCAATAACAGTTGGCAAAAAGAGCACATAATATCTTTTGAGGCTAAGGTTGCAAGTGGTCAAAAGATGTAATGAAACCTGTATGTCTCAGTCTATTATTCCAATTCAGCAGGATCAGCAATCTAAAAGCAGGACTCTTTGAAACCAACTGGAGATATTTTCTTGTGCACTAGGGCTGAGTCAGAGGTGAATGTACATACCTAGACCTGTTGTCTCTGTGTGATGGTTAGTGCAGTAGAGAGCCCTACTGTTCTTCTTCATGCAGGCAACACACACGGAGACACAGCCACAGCTCATAGGGATGGAACCTACAATGTACCATGACATTATAAATTGATGAAAGAAACAGTTTAATATCCAAATTGTTCCAATACATGTACTCAAGAATAGGCTGTGATGCCACAATTTTCTGTGAGATTGATTTTATTCAGATGTCACCATGCACTAATCAATACAATATAATTAGCAGCTTTTATGAAGTTTGTCCCCCACTCCAATAACTGCATGTATGTGTACAAGTGTTACATGAGGTTCTCGTTCCATATACATTTACAACATGTAGTATCAAGTAATTTCAGCCATATCGATAAGGGTTAGGCGTCTGGGTAATGAGATACACGAGAAAACTGCTATTCAAGCAACTGAATAGATTTTGAAAGCTGTAAATTAAATGTAAGACATTTCACGTATAGCACATTTCACGTATAGCACATGTTTGTCTTTAGGTCATTTACATACAGTATCAATTGATAGTTTTTGGATAAATATCTGTGTTCAACAACAGATTCTGTTAGTCACTGACAAAGTAGTGAATGCTACTTGAAACGTCTTTCAGTGACAGTTTTCAACTGTTGCTAATTTTAGTCATGTTTATTTTACACTTACTTGGCTTTATCCTTAGGCAGCATGTACAGAAGTCAGGTTTTTCGGTGCCAAAGCTCCTTAGGGCATTTTCACTTGTTACCAGACTCTACAAAAAAAACAGGTTAGTTGCAATGAGTTACATGCTTCAAGTTTAAGTCTTTGAAACATTAGTTACAGTGTCAGTGACATCTCCAACATTGCATAACATGATGTAAACTTGGTACCTTCAGCTCCTTGTAGAGCTCCTCTAATGTAATTCTTTTCTTGGGACTATCTTGAAGACAACGGATGATCAGTTTTGCAAACTGCTGAGTCGCAGAACTTCCATCCTCACTGCATTCTGGCCAAGCCTTGAGAAAAGGATAAAAGACAATTTACATGACCTGTGATGTAAAAAGTACTTGTGCAGTATTTGTATTAAAGGCTAGACTCGAATGGACCCAATTAGTCTTGAGGTAGTTGTGGTCATCAAACTGTACAGGAAAATAGTACAACTTTAATAACTTATCTTTATACATTAATAGTGTTGTTTAAACCAGATTGATTTTTCACAAACATCATCATAATGACTACTTACCACTGCATCTGAACGGTCTGCCACCTCACACAGCTCTGTCCCATCACTGAGTGCACTGAAGTACTCCTTTTCTTCAGACCAGATTTCAAACAGCAAACGTCCATCTTCCTTACTATCAGCAGTTTTGCTCGTGAAAAGTTCTAGAAAGACTTTAGAGGACAAAATGGACATACATGTATTAATCCTAGGTCACTGCAGTTATAACTTTGTGATGCCACAAAAAAAATGGTACTACTAATTTCTTTAAAATAGAGGTTGCTAAAGTTGACAGAACTTATTGCCTCTGGGAAGGTACTGTTTTCATTGATGTCTGTGTGTTTACAGCTGTAACTCATGGTAGGTTTGATGCATTTCTTTGATTTCTGGTATATGGTTAGTTATTGGAGTCTAGATGATGCGCATTGTTGACTTTTGCTGTTAAATGTACTGTTAATGCATGACAACAATATCTGGAATATCATGTAATGAAAGGCCCTATGATAGTGTCTATTCCAAGTCACCAAGACAGTTGTTATTGTCATTACAGTATTTAGAAGGCTAGTACAGTTTCGTACCTTTCCCTGCACTGTAAATGTCGCTGGTCTCATGGTACTTGCAGTACTTTGAGAAGTAGGGATCCTGGTAGAATGAGGTTCCCCTACCTGCTTTTGAAACTGAAACGTGTATATTTAGAAAACATACCAGACACTTTGAGAAGGTATCACTTAGTGCAAGGCTTTTGCAGGATACAGGACCTTGCCAGGAACATGTGAAGTCTTAAGCATGCATTCCATGCTAATATACAATTTTCATAACAGGATGTTGCCCTTCAAATTTCCTGCAATGTGGGTGCAGCTGTAACCTCAGTTGGCTATGTATTGGCAAAATACACAAGCACTTGAAAAGTACAATTATTGCAATTGCAATGGATAAATTATTAAATTTTTACATTTTTTTGTCTTGAAAGATGAGGCAGACTAGACCAGTATATTGTAAGCATACCTGTTATGGTGAGGTCTGTTTTGTCCTCAGAAACTTCCCTCATCAAGCCAGGGTCACCAAGACGGGCTCGAAGCTGGGCATCCAGGAACACATTGGCTGACTTCACGTCACAGTGGAACCTCTTCTTTGGACTGTAAATGGAACATTCTTACAAGCAGCTCGCTACAAGATCACCTGCAAACAACCTACAGTTTTGATATGAAGGATGTGCTAAGTACATTTCGTTCAAATGGACCCTAGTGATTGAGAAGTGTGAGTGAGTGGTTGTGGGTGCGTGCGTGTTTACATGATACTAAGTTGGCATGACTTCTTTCAAAATGTGGCTATCATTTAATTGAAGCTATTACTTTGTGCCAGAGAAAGAGTGGAACATACCCCTCAGTCTTCTGGTGGTAATACCGGATGGCACTTATCAGGTCCAGACCAATCACCAGTCTTGTCTTCCAGTCTGTAGGTGATGTCTTGTCCTGTATCCAAGACTTCAGGTCTTTGTTGGCCATGTAGGGTGAGACCAGTGATAGACATCTACAGGACAGGGCATGAGATCTGACAATGCATTATACAGCTTTCCATGCAACACATGCAACAAATTTTTCCTTCAAGTTCAATAGAAAACACTTATCCTAGAAACTACCATACTTAATGATATTAGAAACAAATCGACTTGTATACAGAGGTCAATGAATCCTGCATGTAGCAGAGTCTGTAATACTGTAGCAAAACGACTTACAGTAATGAACATGACAAGAAAATAATTTACTACTATATTTAAATTACTACAACCAGATTGTGAACAACTTGTAATGTGACGTCATTTAACAATTGGCCATGCATTGCACTCCCATGCTAAAAACTGAGCCAGATTACATGTGTGGTACTTGTGACAGAATCCCCCAGTTCCCATTGAGCAGAAAGAAAAAAGAAGGAGAGAGAAGAGCAGAAAGTCAATAAGTACATTGTATAAAGCTCATAGTGATGGTATTTTACTAATGGGTAAGAATGACACCAGGACTCTTTCTTATAAAGTCAAACAGATTTGAAGCCAAGTGAAGGAAACTAAGAATCTGGGCTCTAAACCTGTATTAACATTATTGCACGGTATAATTCATATTAAGTCTGCAATATTGGATCTTTGATGAATTCATCTACACCCTATGAATACCAATATTAGGCCAAACCAATTTAATTTGTTGTTTCTCGGATTTAAAAAAAAAAAATGAAGTGACAGGGCGAAAAAAAAACAGGCCAAGGCACCCCATGATAGCCAGAAATGTTACAATAGGAGCCATGTGAACATACTAGGCCGGTTTATAATTAAAACAATAGATTTTGAAACAAAATTGCATTGCTACATTGAAAAAGGTTAACAACTAGGAAGAAAAGGACTTTCTTCAACCTTTGGGGCCAAAATATGTCTTTCATCGAGCATTTTGTAGTTGATTTAGATTTTTTTTGCAAATCAGAAAAAAATGGACAGGGCGAATCTGAGAAACAACAAATTAACTTGGTGTGGCCTTACCAGGAATAAATACATGCAACAGTTGGTCATTTTGCATGTAAGATACAAAGCAGACTCTGAGGTGCAAAGCCACCAACATGCTAGAGTCTTATTGGTTTATCTACACTGTAATACTACTAACTAACAATGTACTGCTTGAAGTAATTTTTGAATTCTTTTTTGGAAACAAGGAAAATTGATGATTTAGACAGTTTTAGTAAAGGTCAGAAGATGCTACCTCTCATCTTCACATATCCCAAACAGAGGCAGGAGATGGGGGTGTCGGGATCCAGCCATTTTCAGCTCCTGAAAATTTAAACAACAGTTTACTTGATATGACCAGTGACAGAATATTACTACCGGTAATTATGGATATTAAATGCATTGACCAACTTGCTCAGGGGGAGTCTCTGAATATATGAGAATTGTCTAGTATGCATAGTACCTAATGGCACCTTAAAACTACTAGTACCATAAAGAAGTTACCAATTTACAAGAATTCAACCTTAAGTTGGTTAAAGCGTTTTTCGTAGTCACCTGCATAAACTCCCTCTGTCCTTGATCTGCAGATCTGTTCACCTTCACAGCTACTTTTCTACCCTTCAGTGGACCATCATATGGAAACACTTGAAGAGAGGAACAAAGATAAATTTAGATTCTTATTTCCCGATGTATTGACCACTACATATTGCAAACAAAGCAGCAACTTGAAGGTAGACTGATTTCAAAAGAACAGTATTACCAGTAATCTGAGGTGGGAGTTTACATTTGGAACAGTTTGGAATTTTCAACTGAATCTCTCAGTCTTCATCAGATCTGACCCAAGTACTGAAGACACACAAATTTTTCCCTCATGTGACGTCGGCACTGTCAAAATCTGTCCGACATCAACACATGCATGGAAAAAAATCACGTGTCTACACTACTTGGGTCAGATCTGATGAAGACCGAGAGATTCAGTTGAAAATTTCAACTTAAAAAAAAAAATTCCAGTGAGTCAAATTTTCTTGAGTTGGAGAACAGTTTAATTTTCATTACCTGATGATAAAATGAATACATACCTGACTGATAGACAGGTCCAAATGCTCCATCAGCTATCTTCTTTGTCTCTGAAAAATCTTCTGTCATCTGCTTGATATGAGCCAAAGTCAAGGTATATAGACCACGTTCCTTGTCGTACTCTGGTTGGTTGCCACCGGTGTCATCACTACCGGTAACCTGCTGGGTGACATTCTGGTGGTCTTCCTTGCCTGCCGCTCCTCTGACCCCTTCATCTGTGTTTGTTTTATCCAGTAGACCTTTTGGTTCTGTTTCTGCATCACTTGTATCCTGAGCCTCCATGCTTCTTGGTTGTGGCCTTTCTTCTCCAGATGTCAAGACTGCAGGTGGCTGATTTTCTCTGGGGTCTGCTAGTCCCTCATTTCCATCTTGCTGCTGAGGAGCTGCTGGCTGAGGGGTTAGCGGTTGTTGCTCTAAGGAAGGAATTGAGTCATCCATGATTGTGTCATTTATGCCAGGATGTGGATAAAGCTCGACAAGTGGTCTTACTGTAACATCCTCTTCATCAGCACTTCTGGGTAGCTCAACCACAGGCCAGTTCGATGCCTCATTATCCTGTTTGTAACCACTTTGAACACGCAGAGAATCCATACTTTGGGGGCTCCCGCCACTGTGATCTGGAGTATGTAGAGAACCACCTGGTGGATTTTGTGGGGTACTCCACTGCTGCTTCTCTGTTGTAGACAATTCTGCAGGACTTTTTTCTTCAGGCAGAGCAACATACAAAGGAGCCTTCTCAGGTGTGATGCTTTCCTCATCATGCTGTTGAGACACCTCCCTTCCAGAATCATCTTCAGGACCTCTTCTCCTGGGCTCCCCATCAGTAGCTTGGTTATCTTCCTCAGCACTCAGTTGTCCATCCACATCATCAAATGTAGGCCTGGAGGTGCCCTGCTGGGTATACCTCCCAGAATCACCCTCTGTATCCTCCTTCTCATCTTCTTTGGGAGCTTCCCCATCAGTGTCAGACAAGGCTTCTGACTCCTCCGATGAAGATGTTTCGTCATCAGAAATGGGTGGAAAGTGTTGTTCATCACTTTGTTGGGTTTCCCTTGCTATCTGACGTGCTGCTGTCTTAGGAGGTAGGTTCTCCATCAGCTCCCTGTTCCTCTGAGAGCTTGCTATTTCTGCACATGTAGTGTTATTAAGGTATGCATCCTGTTCTGGCTGTCTTTGTTTGGAGTTTGGTCTCTGCCTTGCTGCTGAGGCTGTTTCTTGGCGTCTTCCAGTCTTGTCACGTCTTTTCTGAAACCTTTTGTGATCACTATCTGGGGTATCCTCCAAGTTTAGTGGGCCAGCTCCACTGATGTGACTTCCAATCACAACTGGGGCTGTGTTCTTATAGATGAAGATCCCATCTTTTCCAAAATTGGTCTGGTACCCTGCTGCAAAATATCAAGTTGAGCACACAATTTATAAACTAGTATAATTTTTTGACTGTAATAAATGGTAAACAAAGGCCATAATAGAGGAAGAAAACAAGCAGAAAACAAGCGCATCCCTATTCCAGCCCGATTGTGGTGTGAATATGAGCTCTGCATGTGTTAACATTTTGTCATATATTTTGCACACACACAGGTAAAAAATACAGTTATACTAGGTGAAAAAAATTGTATACCTATAATACTACTGGTACACATGTATATGTGGGCATTTAGGCATCTTTCCATCTTGAAAGATGATGGTAGCACTCTAGTGTTATTATTAATTATTATTATATTAATTTTATATATTCAATTTATTACTCTGCAAAATTGTGCTGTATGATGATGGTACTCTCACTGCAGTATCAACATTACCTGCTTCTGGTACTGCTTCTGGTACTGCTTCTGGTCTGTTTTCCTCTAGTCTCTGCAAAGTCCTATCAACTATAAGGTCTCTGTCCCTTTGCCCTGTATCAAGTTGAAATGGAGGAAAAGTTAAACTAAATTTTTATCATACTCATAGGCTCCAAAACTGATTCACACAGTGTTGACCTGGGGTAGCACTTGGATGCTATTCAGGGCATGTGGACTCTAGTGAGCTGTCAGCCAATCAGAGAAATTGCTTCGACTTGTGGGAAGCTGTCAAGCAATCATGTTACGTCTTACATAGTTTCTTTGGGTTTCCTTGAAAAATTGTTCCAGCCTTGTTGGAATCAAGGACATTATGCCTTGTTATTATTAAGTGGCTTCATGAACACCAGCAATGCACACTACAGGCACACTAGACAGTGACTTAAGGACAGGTGGGGGAAAGTGTGGGAGCCCCAGTATAGAAATAGGATGGAACCCAGACTACTTCTTTCCTTCACAATGTAGGTAGATCTAGGCCAACTCAAATAGAATATGAAAATTCATATATTTTCAGGTATTTTGTCCACACAAACATCAAAAAGCAATGAAAACAATTACACTGATTACTTGTTACATTTACATTTAGTCTTACTAGACTAAATGTATTGCTGTAAGTCAATATGTCAACAGTCAACTTCTTTGTTGAGCACAAAACGTGTTTATCAGAGGCAGTGTTGTATGTAATTTGGATCTGACTTACTGTTATCGGTTATACTGATCAGTTCTCGTACTATCGGTGCCGATAGCTCAGTAGAAATCCCCATCTCCAGCAATGTGCTGACACACTCATCCAGTAAGTCCTGTGTCCTATGGTGGAAAGTGGTCCAATTTTATTCCTGACACCATTCAAATTACCCTTAATTTACAACTCTTCATACCAATTAACCTATAGCTGCATGGCTGGATTATAAGCCTTAATTCAATATCAGCAGAACAAAAAAAAAATACATGTACAGTAGTTTTTTTCATGCCACAATAAACATTTGTAGCCTAATTAGACATCAAAAAAAATCTGTGGAGAATGACTTCTAATGAGAAGACATTACATTGTACCTTGAATCTGGAGAAGAGGCAGGAGATGCAGGACTCTGAGCCTGAGGTTGTCTTGGATGTGCAGATGAAGGATCCTGATCATATCCTCCTCTATTTTCGTTACCAGTACCTTGAGGCAAAAAGGCATTGCAATTGCACACAAATCAGATTATTAAAAAAAACAATCAGAACTTTTGTAACATAAAAAAAGTAATGCAGTCATGATCTAAATTAGGTCCGGGACATCCCAATCAGTTGTTCGAAACTCCATATGGTGAACAGTGGGCCTCAGTTCATACCAGACTTCATAAAACCCAATGAATTCACCGGTTTGGGAGTAAACCGGTTGAATTAGCCTGGTGTTAATGCAAATCAACCGGTTCTTTAAGGGTTTCAACCCGTTCTTCAAAAACCACCTCACAAGGAGCTTTGGTAGTGATTTACCCCTGGGTAATAAAAAAAACCTTGTGTGAACACTGACTCGTTATATCAATCCAGTTATCACATATCTTACTTACAGGTTCACCATGTGCCACCAAGTTTTATTTCTTAACTTCAAGCTTACCAGAATGGTCTTCATATGTAAAGGAGGCCTCTCTATCTTCTGTATCAGCATCAGAGGAACCAGCTGGGGCTGGGTATTCTGTAAATACCAGCAAAAATGTTGTTAACACATTCTGCATGGATCCAGTTGTATGACAGGTATAGTTTATTTTCCTCATAGAAAAATGTTACCCAGTCACCCTAAGTTAAAATCATTATGATATTCATAATGGTGTTCATAGTCCTACCTGTTTGAAATTTTTCTATACATAATATATTTCATGCAGTGGTGCTGCATTATGGAATGTTGACCTATGTCAACACTTATACAATGATACAGTGTACTTTTCAAAAAAAAAAAAAAAAGGTTCTCAAGTCACTCCTTTGCATCCACTATTCTGTCTTACCACCAATTTACAATTGTTTGTACAGTCAGGTAACTTTTAACCCAACGTTGCTGATTACAGTGAGGACAGTATCACAACATTGGTTTTGGTACGCAATTATATGATTGTGTATTGTCCTGACCCAAACAATGTAAAATGTCATTTTTCCCATGCACACAACACTCATTCAAACTTTTGGATATAAGCTGCCTCAAAACACTGATTATAACAATATGATGTGAATGATAGTTAAGCAAGCCTACCATGGCCTTGTGGAGGGATAGTAATGACAGCATTGTCTCCTGCAGTAATGACAATGTTCCCACTGCCTCTGACCTCGGTACGGTTCATTGTACGTCCTGATCCAGGCAGTACATTAAAGGAAAACAAAACGACATGAGGGAGTCTGTTCAATACTCTATCCCCACTGACAGGTACAGGCATTTTAATGCACCGTGAAACTAAAATTACTAGCAATCAAGTGCTCAAGTCCCCACGAAGATCGTCATGTACTAGTAACTTTTGCAGTCGATCTTTACACACAAATTTAGAGTCTAGAGAAGGGACGTAGCCACGCATAGAAATTGATTTTCACAACGAAATTGAGCCTACCTGTTCGTTCTCTATCCATGTGATTCTTAGAATCTGTGTTTCATCTGATGTGGCAATGTACGTCAACTTTCTGGAAGACTAAAACAGTAAGAATCAAAGATCATTAGGTTTGAAGCAAACATCTAGCCTAGTATAATCTGTTAGACTATTGCAAGGACATTGGTTATTGCAATTTAGCTTCTTGGTTACTGATTCGGTACCTGCCCCGTCATGGCACAGTCAAACTCAAAGTTCATTCTGAGTACTTAATGGACTCCCCAAACGACTTCTGTTGCCAGTACCGTTTCTGGATACCGCTCACGCGTAAACCACAATTATATAGTATCGCGGTTGGTCCTTGCTGTCTAGTCCACAGAAATTCACAAAGTTTACATACCACGTGAAATCCCGCGTGGAAACGAAAACGGCCCGCGATGAACATTCATGGTGCGACGACGACTCTACCTTAAAACTACTACACTTTCTGAGTGCACCAGACGATGTATCAACGCTGTTTGTTTTATCAACTCTCAAAGTACCTAATTTTTTCTTTCACATGGTATCTCTGTGTTTATACACTCTGTGTATATAAGAAATTTATGAAGATGAAACGTCAGATATTTGCGCCTTCAAAACTATTAGACTGGTTATATAGGCCGAGTGAAAAGCGGAAGTGAAAGTAAAAATTAACACTAAAAATCGGAAACGGCCCGAAAATTGACATCTCCCGCCCTTAAAATCTGCCAAAAGCAACTTCTAACGGGGCCAGTCTTACCTTTGTAGTTCCCGCTCGAACCAGCGTTTCCTCTTTTCGGCAAATTTGGCACAATCATGCGCTGAGAACTAGACTTCCTTCTCAGCTCGCGCTCGCCTGCCCTCTCATGACGCAATTCGCGCCTGCTCAGTAAAAAGTCCCGTGAGCTAAATATAGACAATGAGCTGTACCTGTAGTCACGTGTAAAGCGCAGAGATGTTGAGTGCTACATTGTAATAGTTTTAAAAACATTTTATGATCACCTACTGCGATTTTCGGAACTCTTATAAAAAACCACTGGTATTATAGAATGCTTTTCTGGACCAAGCCATGCACATTTTCATTGTATACAGTTTGAGACTTTCCCCATAGTAAACCGTACTATCCTGAACAAAATTTAAAAATATACGTTGATCCTTTTTCATAGAATTATTTTCTTGACTGGGGTTGTTTTCAAAGACCCATCCTGACCCGAAGCAGGACAGTTGTATTACTTGACCATGTGTTCGGATCGGACACACCAGTAACAGGTGTACATCTTGAGTCTGGGGCGGTGACGTTGCAGTATGACGTCAAGGGCCCATCTCAAACAAGTATGTGCACGTCTATACGATATTTAAACAGTCGAGTGTACACAATTATCTACGTTAGAGACATATGTTCTTAGTTGTATCCTCTTTTGAATTACTCATTGACTTTCCCAGTCCATTTTTAGAAGTCGATGGAATTCAAACGTATGGCAACATCTCCTGAAATATATTTGAGGCGATTACAGCTGACAATTAGGATATGATTGTAGCCAATTGGGAACATATTACATGATGTCATACAATTTTTACTGATGAATGAAAAAGCCAATTTTTTTTTATTTTATCTGTTCTCGAAGTTTATTTCATACTGATAGGTAAAAACATAAATCTATCAGAGGAATATGGCCAATACTTCAGAGACAAGTGTTCTTATACTATTCTATTGCATGCAATAAAACATCAAAAGCAACAAAAAATGTGCATATTGTATATGACATAACTTTCCTTCAGGACAACCATAAGCAAAGAACAAGACATATCTGTTGTGTATTAAGTTACATGGTTAATTAAAACAGAACTTACAGTAACTATTAACACTTGTATTGTAATTCTTCTTGCAGCATTTTGAACAATTTTCTTACAAAAAATGCTGCACATCAAGCATTTGCTATTCACAAGCCACCTTCCCTTCACCAGACAGGAGTCCACACATTTGACATACATATACCAGGGTTTTCACAATGTTGACAAGCAGATGTCGGGTGGATGACTGTCAAAGAAGTATAGCTGTCAGAAAAATTAGTTTTTTTTACTTGTACATACAATGTGCTTGGAGATTAGGGCCTTGGTATATGCAGCTTTTGTCATTTTGTTTACTAATAGGCCCTCAACATCTGTGTCAGTATGAACTTTTTAAAAGAGTATTTACTTTTAGGGGGCATGTTCAGGCCTTCTTTTGGTTGTAAAACAACTTTTATTGATTGAGACATGAAGTCCATTCTTGGGGACATTCGAGTGTCAGCCATACTAAGCAACTATAGTGTTCCATTGTACATATGATACATACTGTAAGTGTAGAAGTACACACCAAGAAGTTAGTTTAACATGAAAACAAAACTAAAACCTACAGAAATAATGGAACTTCCCTTCATTTGTACATTTCAAGAGGAATTGGACACCTTTGTTTTGTATTGTCAAGGAAAACAATGTTAAGTTAAACTTAGCCTACTTTCTATCATAACAACAAAAGTACAATAACGTCAATGTAATAACTTTTCCCCTGAATTATTGGTGTACAATAAGATGCAATGATACTTGACTCAACTCATACATTTGTACACAGTTCAGACACTACATGTATGTTCCCCATTTCTGCAGAAATCCTTTGGGCCACTCCAATACTATTCCTGGTCCTCACAGATACACACAAAAAACACAATGATGGAACAGTGGAATTTGCATTTACACAAAGTTGCATAAAGTTTATGTTGAGATCTGAGTACAAGTACAAACTGTGAAAAATATTGTATAGAACATTTTAGCAATGGGAAGTAATTGAGTGTATGAAAGAATAAGCAAACATTGGTGACGTTAATGTATTATCTATTTTGACTGGCATAAAAAATTATGATATCAGTGTAACGGATCAAGAAAAAGCAGCTATTATAACCATAATGCTTCTCAAATATGAGCCATCCTGTAGGGTAACTAAGCACAACATGGGGACAAACATAGAAATACATCACCATGGGAATGGTTACCATGTACCATGCATTCAGTTTTGAAAATCAATCTTTTAAAGTAATGAACATGTACATATACATGTAGGTTCTATAAATCTGACCACAGGCTATACCCAAGACAGAGATTACAGACAATAAGACTTAGTCAATATATAAACAAAATCTGTTAAGGCCACTTCAACATAATAACTTAGATTTTGGACATACAGTATTGAAAATTACAAGGTGAATTGTGACCCACTATTAGGGTTAACGTGTAACTCCCAAACGTGTTAATGTGTTTCCGATACATTCCGAGGGCAAGTACTACATACATTATCAGTTTATCACAAAACAATATACCGCAATAGAAATCAATGTCTTCATTTGTCATGAGTACAGCAAATGGCTTGAAATCTTCCCTGATGCATTACAATTTGAGACAACGCGAGGCTGAGGACCAAGTCGTTGCATTGGTGCAGCCCAAGGTGCGACCACTGTGGTTAAGTGTACATGAAAGTGGGACTATTTTGAGACATTTCACTCACTCTTGTCAACAACATGTTTTGCATTGCCTGCTGAGCAGTTTTCTCTATGGATACCTATTTCTTATTAACAACTGTACATGGTAATTATGTACTCATACATTAGGCAAATCTGAAATATTTACCCACAATACTAGTCTATGCATGTCTGCTGGGTTGCAAGCATTCGCAACCCCAGAACTGTATAAGCAGCCTTTATTTTACTAGTATACTCACAAGTGAGGGTCTAAAACTGTCATTATGACAAGTACAGTAGCCATGATGCCATGAGACTGACTATCTGTATACATGTACGTGCAGCATGGACTGTTACTAGGCCACATAAGCTGGATTTTATAGGTACAATTCTGTGGGAGTTTGGGTGGGAAATTTTGTCTGCAGTAGACATTTCATGACAGATGCTCAGTTACAAGACAATTACGAAAAATAGAGGAAGCTGGTAAATCTAAGGGACTACCAAAGAGTGGCCACAATGTTTGACTGTATTTCCCATTCTGTGATGATTCCATGAAGGGGTCCCAAATATGCTCCCTGCCCGTCTGTTAAAATGACAACAATTTCTTTATTTTTTAGGATTGGGCTAAAATCAAGGCATCCACAGACAGTCCTCCACAAAATCAAGTCCATGTGGCCTAACTATAACGACAGCCCCCCTCCCCACTCTTCTGACATCTGGTACAAGAAGTGCTCTATAAGTACATGCTGGTACAGAAGCTGCGTTGGCATGGCAACACGGCTACTGATGCGCACACTGAACGTTGGCGCCCCTGGGGCCGTCCTCATCGTCCGAGGAGTCGTAGGCTTCGCGGCTGTTTGCGCCGGGCGCTCCCCTGGTGGACTCATACTCCATCAGGTCCACCTCCTCCACATCCCCCGCGGGGTGGGGCATGGTGGGGCGGGGCGGCAGCAATCCCTCCAGGGTCTGGGGAACACACAGATTTGATTAACCGGATATTCGCCGGACAGGGTTTTTGAAAAACCGGTTTTGTAAGTCTGGTGTGAACGCTAGGAGTTTTAGTCGGATTTTCCCCGCTAACTATTTAGCGGTTACAACCGGTTTTTAAAAGTCTGGTCTGAACGGGGTCTTAGTGATGTAGAGGATGGAAAAGGGCATGGGACAGTTTTCTTGCTTGTAAAACAGCTTGGATCATTAACTGAGAATCTAAAGGCTGCCTTACAACAGAATTTTGTAAGTGAAACTAGATTGAACTCTAATTGCCAAAACAAAATTGTGTCGGCAATCACAGTTCAATCAAGCTTCATAATGACTTTTACCAACACCGAACTTTCAAGATAAGAATTTTGTTGGCTTTACAAAACAACATCTCATTCAGTTACATACATACATACATACATATCCAGGCTTTCAATATACTGCCGACTTCCCTGTCTCAGGGGTAGGCAGTAGTTCCATACAAATTTGTCGGAGGCAGGGGTATCACAGATCAAATGTAGACAACTCAGACCCAGAGGAATGGAGGGTGTAATGTGTAAGGTTACTTAGTTACCTTCATTTTTGCTTCATCAACAAAGTTATTCTCTGGAAATTTGATGTCGAACTTTATGTACAGGTTTCCCTTCTCGAACGGGTTCCTATAGATCGGCATGCCCTCACCGACAACCCCCCGGATACAGCCTGCAAAAACACCAAAACAAATGTTTATGTCAAACCATAATGGGACATAGACTTTTGTAAGGTCATGAAGTATAGTTTACAGGTAAACTTAACAAAGTTGTAACTAGAAAAGTAACATTTGCAAAGCAAATGTATAATGTTTACCTTCACATACGGTCTGCTCTGTTAATTCTTACTCAAACACATTTAGATATACGGTGACAGGAGTCTAAATCTTTTATACTATAAAATTGCAACATTATGTAACCCAACACCAGTTACCATGGTAACAGACCATCTGGTTCAGGTCACTGACCAGGTCAGTGTTTGGAACGGAAGAAGAAACAGAAAAAAACAAACTGTTTTCCTTCGTTAAACATAAATATCAGCATCTGTTATTCAAGTCTACACCTGACAGTCACCTACACGAGTACACCAGGAGATCACACAATCACATACCTGGTTCTATGACAGAACCTGGAGGATATTTAATAGCCAAATTTCTCCCGTCTAGGTGCTTAACGTTGAGCGTGAAGCCACAGAGCGCCTCCGTCAGCCCAACTGTGTGCGTGAGGAAGAGGTCGGGACCGTCGCGCCGGAATCTGTCGTGATCCTTCTCTTGTAAAACCAAGATGATGTCACCGGCTTCAACCCCGGGCTAGGGAGGGAGGGATAAAAACTGGTCAGTTTTTTATCTAAACACACATTACAAAATTGGGAACATGGTTTAATGCAATTTCTGGGTGTCAATACTGGAAATATATTCTGAATAAGGCAATCTGTATAATATAAACACTACTGCCCCACTTTAACACATTCACATAAATATTTCATATTTTGGGCATTTAAGAGTGCAGAAATAAGCCGAGTCCTTTTTTTTTCTGAGTGGTACCCCGAAAGACGAAAAGGAACATGAAGATGGTACCCCCCAAATCAGCACAGGATCCTACCAGTAACCGTTTTCTGTCACAATTCTGTCAGCATTTTTGCCCCATGAATGTCAATATATATTGGGAAAGCATTGCTTGAACTTAGTAATTATGTAGATAAGTGACTAGAATATTGACTTTGAAAAAATTTGGTTTTCAAGCCCTAAAAACTGCATTGTCTCTTAAACTTCATACATTATAACTGAAATAAAGAGATTGACACATACAGAAAACATGCTCGTCCCCCTACCCCTACCGAGTGGTATAACCCACCTGTTGGTCGCCCTCCCCCCTGAAGGTGATGCGTTGTCCGTTCTTCATGCCCTTGTCGATGTGAACCTCCAGAATTTTGCTCTCTTTCACGACCTTCTTGCCCTGACAGGCGGTGCAGCGGTCACGAGCATTGATCACCTCTCCTGCAGGTTATAATGTGTGAAGATCATGGATTAAACACTGATTACTAACAAAAATGTGAAGAAACTCTGGAAAGATTGAAGATTAAATCATAGATTAAACACGGGTTACTAACAAAAAAGTTCTCTGTAAACCAATGTTAGAACATGTGGAGATGCATTACTCTACAATTTTCATTTTTAGCTCATTCCTGACTGAAAATGAGTCACAAAACAAAGGTACACATTAACAACACAAAAATAACTCTCTACATTGAAGCGACAAGTGTAATTTCTATTACCAGAAACCACAAAAAACAGTTTCTATACATGATACTTCGAGGTGACAAAACTGGGGCTCTGATTTTCCCAAAATGATAATATTTTCATCATTTTCATATCACAGTTATCATCATTGCCATTGCCACCCACATCACCACTAACTGTAACTGCACGAAAGTTCACCACAACGTCTTATTTTTGGGAACCATTTGAACCTCGCCTTGACCGTTGACTACCAAATAACCCACCCTTGCAATGTAATGTCTATACATTTTCTTTTGTACATTACTTCTTATGAGACCTAATCTCTGAACCCTCAACTCACCCTCTCCATTACAGTCGGAGCAGACTGACTGCATCTGCTGTACCATGCCTGGCCCCAGCTGACGGATGGTGACCTTGACTCCACGACCTTGACATATGCGGCAGGGCTGGACAGCGCCTGGTCGGCCCCCTTGTCTGGAAGATTATAACCAGTTAGAGGGCTTCACATGGTCACCTTACATGAGAAGCAGAGACAATAGGTACATGTAGATATAGTGCTGTCATCTCCAAACATTATAGCTGACTTGACAACTCTAAAGGTATTCTCTTTTCTTGAATTTTTGACTGATACTATTTGTGTTTTTGCAGCATTTAAATGCTGTTACCTCTTTGGTTTGCATGATTACATGAAAGGGGGGCTCTCCCCTAGCAATGAAGCAAGGGTGACCCCCTCTCCCCAAAATCCTAGCACCTCTCCCAAAATCTTGAAATTTAGGATTTCTCTTAGTATTTCCTGAAAATTCCCTGACTTTTTCCTCAACTGATTAGGAGCACCTCTCCCCTAAGAATTTCTGGGGATTGAATTTAATTTAATTTAAGTATACCAGATTCCTCAATAAGCCATGACTTACCCTCGGCATCTACTGCAGATGATGTTTTTACTGAGTTGTAATTTACTTGTCTTGCCATTGTACAGGTCTTCTAAAGAAACTCTGAAATACAAGATAGAAATCAGGTTGAGATATTTTACAAGCATGTTGTTTTGTTAGTAAGGATATGCCATCAACATAACATAAAGTAACATAACAGATTTCTTCCCACAAAAATGCACATGCACAGACACTGTGGCACACACACTCATGTAACAAATGCACTCAATCATGTTAAATTCTTCTTCTGTAACTATTTAAAACACTCACCTAAGAGGGTGAATCATGTCTTCTCCTCTTCTGGGTCCACGTCGGCGCCCCCCTCCCATGCCCCCGAACCCCCCCACTCCCAAAC
>NW_017803909.1:6451063-6484330 GCF_001625305.1 Branchiostoma belcheri | reverse complement strand
GATCCCAGTCTGCAGAGGCAACGGAAGCGAGATACGCCGCGACAGTCCATCTCCTTCCTCTCCGTACAGTCCCGAGGGACGGGGCAAATCTTACGGAAGTTTCCCGCTGCAAGTCGAGAGGGTGTTAGTCGTGGACCCAGACCAGGACTACCGCCAGGCCCCCCCTCCCGCTTCAGTCCCGTCGCCAGGAGCGGTGCCAAGTTACGCGTCGGTGAAATCCAACTACTCAGGGGAGGGCCTGTCGGACGCCGGTCAGAGGAGAGGGGGGCCCCCCCAGCATCAACAACCACCCCCGCGACAGTTTTCCTCTAACCAAGGGGGGAGGGCGAGCTACGAATCCAGTCCGCGCTCTAGCGCCAGTTTCGACTCTCACCATTCCAGCCCAAGATCGAGTGTCAGCGGGCAGTCACCAGGTGTCATGCCACAACAGTCGGCGAGAACCGCTCTGCAAAACCACTCCCAAAGTCCGAGAAATGTTCAGCCGAACCACTCACAACAATTGCAGGGGGAGAGGAACGCTCTGCCGAACCACTCGGGGGCTTTGCACGATTCCCGACTTTCCAGTCCGAGGTCTTCCTTGACGAGTTCCTCACAGGACTCGCGACACTCGAGTCCGCGGTCCAGCATCTCCAACCCGCCTGCTGAGAAGTTTCCCTCCCCACGGTCCAGCCTGGTCAGCCCGCCCGCCGAAAGGTACCCCAGCCCCAGGACGAGCCTGTCGGGCTTCGAGCACCATTCCAGCCCGCGCTCGAGCGGCGCCAGCTCCGACAGCCAGCACTCGAGCCCGCGCTCCAGCCTCGCGTACCCCTCCCCGTACCCGGGCTCAAATTCCCGAGCGGGGCCCCCGACAGGGTATGACCCAGGCCCTGTCTACAAGCATACCGGCCCCGCCGGGTCAGGCCTGCTCAGCACGGGGCAGAGCTTGGAGCCCCCCTCCCCACGGACTTCATCCCTCAACTACGATAAACTCGGCCGGCCGAGCCTTGAAGGCAGGGGGTTCGCCACGGCCCCCCGCCCTGCTGTCCCTACTACACCCACCGGCGGGTACGATGTCAAGCATGCGGGCCAAAATAGCGGGGGGCCGGGTGGATATAGCCCGGCCAAGCCATACGGCACGGACACCGTGGTAGCCACTTCCGGGGCCGGCCAGGTACAGTACTCCACTCCGTACGGACAGCAACAGCGAGCGGTGGCGGCCGGTAGTCGGGTCCAGACCACCGCCAAGCCCAAGCTGCGGTACGAGGTGACGCCGCCGAGGGCCTCAGGGCCGACATCCGCCGAGCTCAAACTAGAAGCGATGACCAGAGAACTTGAGGGTGAACTTGACGATCTCCCACAGGGAGAGTACTTCGGTAAGTGTTGACAAGGGAAATCCAGGTTGTAGGGATTGGGCCTTGACCCCACCCCGACCTAACCATTTTGTTGTCTAGTCCTTCATCTCTGTTTTCCCTGTAATTTAGTGTAAATATGTCAAAGGATAAACCCTTCAAATAGAAGCCTGGATCACTTCTTTATTTTTACTACCGGCATACGTGCATCACTGCTCACTTGAGATTTGGTAAGTTAAGTCCTTGTGCAAATACCATTTGGGAAGTCGGTTTTGCAAATACCTAAGTACCACGTAAGCCCTTCACTTCAAGTTCAACCCAGAATGCATCTGTCAAACTACTAGTGTCAAATTGAATTGCCTTATTGAAAAGTCTTATTTCCTACCCTTAAAACCCTAACCTGGGTGCCATCTGATCAGAAAAAAACAGCAAGTGCAGGTGAAGTTTTGATGTTACCTTTGTCAATGCTGGTAGTGTAACCCTGAGTTTAATATACACACATCATTGACACATTGTCATTAACTTCAGACATGAATACCAGTAGTCTTGAAAAGTTGAACTCCAAATCTGAGAGAGATGTTCTTGTGAGGTGTGAAAGTACTTGTTGACAGGGTATATGTAGTGTGGTTAGAGAAGGGATTACCCCTGGAGTGGAGTACTGTGTGTCTGTCTGTCTGGTTCTTGTGTCCTGTGGGATATAACTTTACTCTAAGGTCACTTGTGTAATAGACTGTGTTGCTGTGTCAGGGCCTAGTGACAGCAGGTCAAGGTCAGAGTTTTTTAGCAGTATTCCATCTTAATGTTAGTATCTTTTTGTTTTCTTCTGTCATCTTTTTTTGGCTTATCGTCTACTGATTTTGTTTTCACTCATCACGGTAAAGTAATAATTTTCGATTGTGAATTTTGGGCATTCAATGGGTATTTGCTGACCTGTCTATCTTAATCTTTGCAAGTGTCATTCTGTGTTTACCAAAAATGTTAGCTATGGCCCAGCAGCGTCATATACACTGGGTCTTCCTTGTCCATCTGTTATGCTTGCAGTGTTAGCTTAGCTGCTGAGTTCCCTACAGTTTCTCTGTCTGTTTCTCACCTTGTGGCTGGATAAACTCGCCCATTGTCCACCGTTTCCGCAGACACTTCAATAAGGTTGACAAGACTGTGTTCTTGTTTCCTTGTCACCATTTTGTACACAAAGGAGATTTGGAAGAATCCAGTTAGGTTGACAAAGGAAATCAGGAGTAAGTGATATTGGAGACTGTTGTTGCTGGTACTGTCACCATACCTAATCCCACAAACTCCTTTAGTCAGACTACACATCCAGATCTTGTGTCAGGAAGCCCACATATTTCCTGGCACCGTCATGAGCCAATGTAGGCCAGATATATACCTAATGATTGTCTTTGAAAGCATTTCTGTGGAATGCTGAATTAAAGCTGGAGAATGCAGTGAGTTGAGGATTTTACAAAAGGCAGTGAAAGGGTTGATGGTCCATTGACAGGGGACAACAATTTGCATGGGCTGCACAAACTGTTATTCTTGTCTAAACAAACAAAATTCCCCTTAAACAGGTCAGCCTTGGTTGAGAGGAAATTCCAAATGTTTTGGATGACACATTTTTTTTCACACACATATTGGTTGGTCAGCTGAAATCTACTTTGGCATGTCTAATTTTTGATACATGTTTTGTTCCAACACAAGTTTGTGCAAAGAACTTCCACACACCAAGGACATTATAACGTCCTTGCACACACTTATTTCATTGCATCCTAATTTTATTTTGGCCAACCAAATACATTGTATTGCATTTGATTGGTTGCATTTGATTACATATATTTTTGAACGGTTTAACTGTTAACCAATTTATTGAGGATTTGAGGATAAAAACATTCTCCCAACCTTTGGATTGTCTATTCACAAACTAAGAAACCAATACACCAACTGTCTAAACTGTATTCCCTCTGGCAGAAGCGACTGGTTAAGTGGAGGGCACAGGATAAGTCACATACTTTTATCAGTAACATGTAGTAGTGGTTTAATCTTTGACCTGATGTGAGACACCTGAGCACATGTCTGACAAGCTTCCTCTCTCAAACTAGACATTTCCAGTGTGTGACCTCATGCACATGGCAGAACTTCCTGACAACTAGCACCTTCAATATGGTCTGTCACAATGATCAAACAATACAGGCTATGTGATATATACACAGATGTACCCTCTATCTGCACAAGAGTCAACCACCTACAGTTCATATACACTAACTGGAAATACACCATATTTGGAACCTCTAACCATTTGGAATATCCAGAATGTTATGAGAAATAAAGATATTATTTTGTGCGTCATTGAAAGAAGCAAGCTTTGAGTTTCACTTTGAAACTTGATTTAGATCATGATGGAGATGAAAGTTGGTGCTTGAAGTAAGAAAGAATTTGTGACAGATCTTCATTGCATATTGCAGGGGCGTGGAGTGTAAATCACCCCCATTAGCAGCTGGTGGGGAAATGTGAGTTAATATGGTCCCTGGGGCTTCATTATCAGTACAGCACTTTCCACACAAACCCAGGAGAACCAGATCTCCTGAGACTTTCCCTGTAAACCCACTCTAACAAGGACAAATGGGGTTAGATCTGAGACCCGCACGTCTAAGTTTGTGTATGTTTTGAAAGCAGCAATGGCACAAGAGTATAGAAGGCATGCTCTTTCAAAGGACACGTCCTCAAACACGATGACCTTTTGATAATCCTGTACTGATGCAGTTGTAATTCCCAGTGTTTCAGGCCTATGGTGATTACACAACGTTTCCCAGTAGGTCAACATCACGCATTGCTACTGCTTTTACAGCTCACACTGGTAGAAAGGGGTTTGCTCAAGACTGCAGCTGTATTTTTTGTTGGCAAACACAACAATGTCAAGTAGCTGTGAGGACATTCCTTCAGCAGGAGAGTTTTGTAAGATTAGAAGCTGGGTAAAAAGAGAAATCAGTGAACATTTCAAAAGTATTCCAGTGCTGCAAGGGGTTAATTCAGTAAGTTTGGCTGATATTGGACACAACATGTACATTAATACTTCCAATATCTTAGCAGCAGCCAGTTGAGCCTTATCTTATTGAATAGCAATTATAAGTGTAGAAGGTTTCGCACATTTTGGTGGAAATACCTAATATTATACTTAGACTTGTACAATATTGCCAGGAAGGGTGTGGACTCTTGTCATGGCTTACATTGTCAAAGTGCCATTTCAGTCACAAGTTTGGAATTACTCTTGTACTGTGTAATGGTTGGTAATTAGGGAAGTGTATAGAAGACATGTTGTTCCTGTTGAAAGGCTGTTCAAAAGATTAACCTTGACATCTTGATATCACCATGGCAACTAGATTTATGAGTCTTTTTATGCTTCCAAGGACAACCAGAAATGATAAGCATACCACTCTTTAAATGAAGCATTATCTTAGAATTTACAATACTGGTGTATTATGTGCTGTCGTTATAACTCTGCCTTATATAAGGTATAGGCCTGATTACGTTGATCATTCATGTACTTTTTGTTGCATTTCAATTTTTTTAAGGTGAGTAGGCAGAGTTCCTTTAGATTTAGTTTTTCCTGTCACAGCATGGAGAGATGACCCAAGTGTCATCCTTTGGAAGCTATAAAAATATTGATAAATGTATAATTTATCTATAAATGTGTTTTTAAATAGTATATATTCATAAAGCAGTCGGATGTTATTGGCATATATTATAGACTCGGTGTGGTCGTGTCACCCATGTGTCAGATGTCTGTGGATAGCAGCCATAAATAGGTAGGATTTATGACCTGGAATTTTCAGCCACCTCGTACGGAGTGGGGGAATCCCTCTTTTTTAATCTGTCTACCGCTCTCAGGAATAGCAACACTTTTTGGAGATGTAGCTTCGGACACGGCCGCTTTGATAACATGTTGGACGCCGCATACTTGCCATTTTTCCTGACCCCCGGAAAGAGCGTGGAATCCATCTGAAAGGGCAGAGTCGACCTGGCAGTTAGTACTCTGAAACAAGAGCCAGTTACAGATGTCAAACTCATAACGACTCTATTCTTGGACCAGCGCCCCATATATAGGGGACGGGGAAAAGTACACAGAGTCCTGTGTTCGCAGAACACTCTCGCAAGAGATGCACGGATGTTATCGTTACCAAATCCTTCTCTGTAAACTAAAACAGGACAGGACGAGTATCGTGTATGAACTGGTGTGTCATGTTGTTTTGCCCCTTGGGTTGGGTTGGTGCCTCCCATAGAATGTCAATTCACATGTCACATTCTCATGGTTGCTAGGCAACTAGGACCTGTACAGGGGTGTCTGGTTACCATAGCTGTGACATCAGAAGGTCAAAGTGAGACTGCCGACCCTATTTTGAGTGAGGTGGCACATCGTTGTCACTATAACTTGGTTATAAAGTTATTTATATAGTGAATATATATTTGTGGATTGTGAGGTTAAGTTACAGGTACAGATGTTAGTTAAATTATGAGTGAGTTTAGGATGCTATATAAACGTTATGCAAACACTCAAGATATAGTCTTAGATACAGATAAAATTTTAAGGTCCAATTCTACAAATATGTGTGTGTATTTTCTTTGTAAGTCTGAATTACTTAAATTCTCCATATAAAGCGTTCATTTTTGTATGTTAAATTAACATAACAGATATATCTGTAGCTTCTAGGGTTGATGCATCAGTGAGTATGAATTGTAACTAGAGTCCCACGATCTCATACCTTCGCCAAATGATGTTAATCTTTATGACTGACAAAGCTGATCATGATTCCTCCTGATTATGCAAATAGCATCCTCATTTGCATAAATTATATCAGTTGATCATATTCTCCATCAAAAGACAGTTTTATCTTAATAAAGAAAGCCATTCTATCATTTCCTCATAAATTATGCAAATGAGGTCCTTATTTGAATAAGTTATGTTTAATGATGTTCAGCTTCACTAAACTTTTAAATACCCCAAGTATAAAGTTCCAGGCAGAAACCATTATGGAATTATAACATTTTCTCAATAATTATGCAAATTAAGTGTTAATTTACATAATCAATATCTGCCTGTGTTTCTCTCATTCTCAATTTCACATGTCACAAGCTTGAATAGTCCTATAATGTAATGCAGCTGATTTATAGAATTTCCTCATTAATTATGCAAATTACATCCAGATTTGCATAATTGTCACATAATTATGTCAAGCGTCACATAAGCTACCTACATACCAAAAATCATGAAGATCCGTCCACCGGTTCTTGAATTATCCTCTTTTGAATAATTTCAAAGAAATGTCCCTGTAGTTCCTGAGCAAGCCGCTAGGGGGCCCAAACTTGCGTCACTTCTTCCCGAGCACAAGGCCTACCTACCATTAAAATTTCGTCACCCCAGCTTGTCCAGATCACGAGATATCAAAACCGGAAGTTCAGCTGCAGTACCATTAGAAGCCGCTAGGGGGCCCAAAATCTAATCATTTCGAGGTCTCATCAAGACCTACCCACCTACCAAATATAAAGTCAATCCATTTAAGCCTTCTCAAGTTATCGTGTTTACAGACACACACACACACACACACACACATACACGAACGCCTCTGAAAACATAACCTTCTTGGCGAAGGTAATGATGACATAATGTTTATGTATTTGTTTATTTGTTTGTTTACTTCAGGTGAGTGCCACGCCTGTGGGAAGGCAGTGAACGGTGCAGGACAGGCGTGTCAGGCCATGGGAAACCTCTACCACACACAGTGTTTCGCCTGCTGCTCATGTGGTCAGTTTCACATCTTCTTACTCTTAGTCAAAAGAAAGATTCTTTGTGGTACTGAACTTGTGCTGTGTACCGGCTCGCTGGACTGGTTCCAGACTTGTAAAAATGTTTAGGTTCAAGTAAAAAAAACTTAAAGGTCAGGAACCGATTCTGGCCTTATTACAAAAAAAAAAAACATGTCACATTCCTCTTTTTTTCCAAACCACCTAAAACCCTCCATAGATTGCAAAATCTGTGCTGCAAAATCAAGAAAACATCGCCATTGGCACCGTCAAGTGTCGGCCTCCTTGTTATGTGGCCAAAGTTTTGCCCAAACAACATTGCAAGGTTGGCAACATGCAATTTTGTATATGCCATGGGTCCGGAATCCGGAACTGAACCTAAATGTGGGTATAGGAACACTCATAACATTTGCTTGTTACAAAATGTCTGTCTCCAGAGACAATGGTTCCACACCATGGATCATTCTTTATCCATGATTGGTTTAATGTAGCATTTGCTATGACTGTATAGTCAGAATTTTAAGAGACTCATAACATAGTGGTTTTGGAAAGTGTGACATGTATGCTCAAAATAGTCCTTATATGATATAAAGAAGTTGTTGTCAGTTGACCATACATATATAATTATTTGCTGATGAGGTGTTATTAATTGATCATTGGCTATTATGTTGAAAATCATGTACTGATGGTCTATCTGTTGTTTTTAGGGAGAACGTTACGTGGAAAGGCATTCTACAATGTCAATGGGAAGGTGTACTGTGAAGAAGACTATTTGGTAAGGAACTACAACCTTCTTAGCACCAGACTAGGAAGGGGAGAGACTGGGAAACATTTGATGATGGAAATAAAAAGATAGTGCCTATTGAAGTAATACAAACACAGATACACTTTAGGACCTTTTTCTAAAACTTGTTGCATGAATCCATGTTACCAAGGCTGTATAACTGATTTCCTACACAATAATTTATATAATTAGAATGCACTTTTGCAGTAATTAAATGATTCACAATATCATAGGCCAGACTTCTAGAAAGACCTTGTTGCAAATGATACATTTGCTGAAGAAGTGAAGCACACGTAGTTCATCTGTTCCACAGTTATATTGACTTGACTGTTTACTTCCACAGTACTCCGGTTTCCAGCAAACAGCCGAGAAATGTGTAGTATGTGGGCACCTCATCATGGAAATGGTACGTCCTGTGTCTATGTGTACTGTTTGTAAGGGCTGTTCCATTCAGAGTAGTCGAGGGGTGGATGAAAGTTTCAGGGGGACAGGTTTGACTTCTTTGATTTTATTTGACTGATGCTAGTAAAGTAAATATTTTTCATTGTATGCATTTGTCATGAAAATCAAGTACATTAATTGTAAAAAAAAAAAAAGAATAAAATTTAATTGAAATATGAAAGTGAATTAGTACAACACAAATATTTTGGCATGAAGTTATCACTTAAATTGTTAGGAAAAAATCAAATGATCAGAACACAAGTGCAAATGAAACCAAGATGTCCAGCACCTAAATTTAAGGAACAGAAATGAAAAACCAAACAAGCTGCAACATTCACTTAAAAACAATGCAGTAACCAAAAGAAAAGATCACTAAAGGCTATACCTAATTCCCCTGTTTCCAGTATGTTTTTTGTCTACAATTGTTGAGATTCCCGTGGCTGGATAGCTCTCAGTAATGACATACCTGTGGTCAGGTAATGACAGCCTGTCGGTGTGATTGCTACCCTTTCATCAGCTGAACAAAGGGGCTTCAGACTGGACGAGCCCCTGTGGAATTCCCGACATACCTGAACACACAAGCATTGGCATTACAGTATGGCCCAATTCCAGCAAATTGTAGCAAAGCTTGATTGCACTCTTGCAATGCTTCAAAATGTTACATACACATTCAAAAGAATGTAGGAGATTTTCTTGCTTAATCCTATTGTTGCTTTAGCTGTATGATAAAGAGTAAGGTAATGCTACAATTTAACCTTCTCCCTGCAGAGGTAGCCACTTGGCACCCAATTTGTGTTGGTTATGGTTAAAGCAGCAGGAAGAGGGTTAGGTGCTTGTTGTAAGGGCTGCCAAAATTTATTACTGTCCTAAGATTTGGAAAACCCATATGTAGACTATTCCACAGAACAGTCCATCCTTTGTATTTCTTATTTAACTTCGTCCTTAGCCTAAACAAATCATAGAGTTATGAAATGAAGACTCAACTTTCTTCTCAACACTTGTACCAACCCAGATGAACTTTCATGTTAAGTGATAGAATTGACATTGTCTAAGTGTAATTTTGTTTTGCTGTTCATGCCTTTTATAACAGATATTGCAGGCAATGGGGAAGTCCTTTCACCCCGGCTGCTTCAGGTGTACAGTGTGTAATGAGTGTTTAGACGGCGTTCCCTTCACAATCGATGCAGACAACAGGATATACTGTGTCAAGGACTATCACAAGTAAGACACACATTTTATCTGAAGAAATTAAGCTTGACTATTATTGAGTTTATTATCATTTGCTGTACCATTTTCTGTTTTTAAAGGAAAGTACTATTGGTGAGCGAAACCATCATATTGGAGTAGGACTTGTTTAACTGTCTGATAACCTTTGTTACAACAACATTCATTTATGTTTTTTCTGTGTTTATTTTTTTTCAGGAAGTTTGCGCCAAAGTGTGCGAGGTGTCGTCTCCCCATTACTCCGGTAGAGGTATTCCACCACTTGGCTTCTGCTCTGCCCCTCACTAGACCCCCTCCCCCATAGAAACCAGCTTCCAGTTCCTATAGCCAAACTGGTCATTGTTTGAAACGGGCTAGATTAAAGGCATCTACTGCAGTTTTTAGGGCTTGGAAACCAGATTTTTCAAAGTCAATAGTCACTTTGTCACGTAGTTTCCAGTTACTTATTGACATACTACCGGTAAGCTGAAACAACACTGTCCCAATGTATATCGATATTCATAGAGCAAAACTGCCCCAAATTCTGACGAAAAACAGTTACTGGAAAGACCTGGATTGATTTTTAGGGTACCACCCAGAAAATAAAGGGCCAATCTTTGGGCTTGTTTCCAGTTTTAAATACCTAAAGTGTGAAATACTAATTCAAATGTGCTAATGTGGGATAGTATGTGTCAATATCATACAGATTGCCTTCATCAGAATATTTCCAGTTTTACCACCCTGATATTGCATTGGATGGCTTTAAGACTGAGTGGTCAGGGCTAGTTTATGTCTATAGGAATTGAAAACTGGCACTGCTAGGCTAGGGGAGTATAACCCAACCCCATAGTGTTGCTGTCTCTGCACCTTAACGCACTCAGGTAGAATCTCAACAGTACAAGTAGGTAGTTCTAATATCAGCTTGTACTATATGCAACCATACCTGCAAAGGTGTTTTCAGTCATTGCGAATCTTGTTACAACAATTCAAAGAGGCAACCATTGTGTCTATATGGCACTACAATGTAAAGGTAAATGACAATTGTCATTACAACTGCACTTAACTTTTCTATTTATGTAATATATATGTGTAATATTTTAAACCTTGAATACGGTATAGAGCTCATACTACACTGGTGTATCCTGTGTATGCTGGTCAGAATCAAGTTGGATGTACAGGACAGGACTGAAAATGTTGAGCACAAGTGTACACTGGGCAAAACCCAATGGGACTTGTACATACCCAAAACTGATATGTTATGGCATGTTTACTTGTCGTCATGTCTTTATGTAACCTTCAGAAATTTATTTTTGCCTAACAGGCACTTTTCGAACTATTCAGAACAAATAGAAATCATCAAATCATGAATTAAGGATAGGCCACCAAGTCTTTGCAGCTTGTGCCACTTTTCCTGGTCAGTTATACAATCAAATCTGTGAGGGAGGAAAAAAATGTTCATGTTCAATGTTCTTTTTTTTTAGTTAGTACTCTTCAACCAAGATCAGATTGCCTTTCGTTATTTAGATAGACCACCGTTTTTCAAATTTGTTCAGATTTTCCTTTACTGCAGCCAAATTATAGCACGCCTTGACACAACAAACCACAGGATTTCTTAGTTGCTTACCAAGCTATCTTGATTCTTTTAATCTTGTCTTCGATTAAGACTACCTGGCAAAAATCTAGTGACAATCTTCTTAGTGCTTTGCCATTTGGTCATATTAGAGCAGTCTTAAACATGACCTCAATGCTGTCTAGCCGTGTGCATGTACACTAAATAAGCTGTGCAAATAGATATAAAATAAGATCTGTGACAGTCAAAGTCTATCCATTAGAATTTGTGTAACAGTCAAAAGTCGGTCAACAATCAAACGTTCCATGTCTCAGTTACACTACATTGTTTTTTTCCTTAGGACGCAGAAGTGCCTCCCAACTTGAAGGAGATTGTCGTCTCGGTAGATGTCAGCTCTTTATTTCTATCCTCAGTTCTTGGCTTTCTCGCTGCGTTAAGGAAAACTGGCGTGCTGTTTGCGACTCCTTCTTTATAAGCGTAAAATCTTGAGGTGACAATTAAATTAAAGGAAAAACAGAAAGCTCTCTCAATGCTTTTGTCAAACTTCTTTCCAACTTGATTTTGTGCCAAGCTCTCTGCTACTAAATGTGTTTAAGTAAAGGCAAGATAACCAGTGGCTTGTAAGTTAAAGGTGCCAGTGTGTAAGCTTGCTGGTGTCCTTCTCTGTGCTTAGTTCTGCAGATAACTTTAGGCTGTTGATTACTATTCGACAGTCTATATGGTGTCCTTTTGGTGCTCTGTGACACACACTGGGTGCTAAAGCACAAGAGAAGGGGGTCAAGAAACTAACACATTGATTAAGCCCAAAAAATGTCAGTCATTGAGTCCTGGACTTTTCAAAAGAAAAGTCAAGGACCCTATTGCTGCCCCGTGTTAATGTCTTGCTGTGAAGACTCTTGTACGCTCTGCATTATTGCCATAACCGCTGTGAAAGGTAAAGAATGGATATTATTCATTTCTTGTGAGTCAACTTTTGTGTTTTATTCCTCCAGGGTAAGGACGAAACGATACGAGTGGTGTCCATGGACAAAGATTATCATATAGAATGCTACAGATGTGAAGTAAGTGTTTCAACTGTCCTTTGAGTAAACTGTGCTTCATACATTACAGTTATGTGGAAGAACATTTTTGGAAAAAAATTGCTAATGGGCTGAGTGTCATACTTTGAATAACAAACTGTTGATGTTACCCCCAGGACTGTTTGATGTTAGCCCTAGGAAAAAAAATGTGTTTCCTGTTTCAGTCCTGAAAAAATTAGGGTCAGTAGATCAGACTTTGGTGGTACAACCTATACAATACAATTTGACAAAGTAAAACTTTTCAATGTCAATGTTGGAAAACCAATTATACAACGGTTTTTTTTTTTTGTCACTCAGGTGTCAGATCATTGAGCTAGAAATTTATGTCCCTTGCAGAGGTCCACCCCCAATAAAAGGCTAGGGTCGGCAGCTTTTTCTAGGGTTGGCTGGGAAACAGGAAACAACATTTTTTTTCCTAGGCCTTAGCTTCATTATGATTGACACGTGACTGTTCCCCTGCAGGACTGTGCGTTACCGTTCAGTGATGAGGAGGGCAGGAGATGTTACCCGCTGGAGGGTCACCTGTTGTGTCACGACTGCCACCTCATCAGGCTGGAGAGGATGAAGAGAAGACCACAAGTCACCGAGTTATGAGGGAAACCCGACAGAACACAACCTGGCAGCTCGTAGGTCCTTGTAGGGAAGCCGTCCCTCGTGTAGGAGAGAGTGGACTGTGGACAAGAAGTGCCTTTACCTGTGCCTTGCCGGAAAACCTGTGCCATGTGTAATGTAGTTGTAAACAGGTACAACACAGCCATGAGTTCTGGTCATCATGGACAACAGAGGATGAACAAGAACAGTGAGAGAGGATTTTGAAACCTTGACAAAGGATTCCTGTAGCATACTGTGTATTGCGGCACACTGGCATAGGCTATGCCTGTACTCCGATAATCGACACAGAAAAGGTTTGCTGCAGCAATGTTGCAGAAAGGTGTGATGGTGTTGACATACAGGCAGAGAGACTCTGGTGCTGTGGTTGTTGAGAGATGTAGATGGTAGATAGGAACAGCAGGTTGTTCTGGACATTGTGGTACACAAAACTGTTGTGTACCTACCAAGTGTCATCTGGGGCGGAGCTGGTGTAGTGCCACTTACAGCGACGGGAGTTTTACCTGGAATGCTGGTCAGGCGACACCAAGAAATTAACCAGTCCCCCCACTTTAGTTAGTTTGTTAGAAAAGTTGATGAACAGCTAGTTTACAGCAAAATGGGTAAATTTATTGAGTGTTTAATTTGGGTACAGCTCTACATAAACTTAGGCCCACCTTGCGAACAGATACAGGAGGGCTGTTGTGGACCAAATCTGCACATAACGTAAACGCTGCATTTTTGCCATGCCCGAAAAATCATGCCATATAGCTGTCAGTACGTGCTAGATATGATACTGTACTGGTCTCTTTAAGATTTGGATTGCTAGCTAGCGGAATGTCAGAAAAATATTGTGCAAACCAAATTGCTTGATGTTTTGCACTGCTTTATTGTTATATAGGATTGGTTAAAGCTGCAGGTGCTGCAAAAATGGTTGCATTGTAATCTATACAGGGTATGCTGTTAGTGAGCAAGTTTTTTTTAAAGACAGGCAAGTTGTTTAGTCAAAGCTTTAATTTAAGCACTGGGGAGCTACATTTATACCCATATCCATGTTAACATGCTCACTTAGGCATTATTTCATGCAGTAGTTAGATATGTATTTACTAAACTGCCTAGTCAGCCTAGTGCCTTTCACTCATTGTAACTCCTGTAACATTTTTGTCCTTTCTGTCAAATGTTGATGTTGAGGCAGTATGGCTGCCAAGTTTTGTGTAATTGCCAATGAGGAAAGCAGAGAATTGCTGCTTTTATGTGTAGAGTTGTATTATTTTTAAAGAGTATATTTTATGCTGGTCTGTACCATAGCAAAATATGTGTACTGAAAAAAAAATCAATTCTCTGAAGAGTTCATTTGTATGTGAGGGAAGACAAAGTGCTTCTCTCCTAGTACTAGCTGTAAACATGAGAAGGATGCATGTGCATTCTTTGTACAACAGAGTACAATAGAACACTAGTAAAATGTATTAAGCCCCTGTTCTGTCATTTACCCTTTTCACCCCATGATAAATATGTACTGGTCCAAAATCATTGGGAAAAGATACTTGTGTTAGGCCTGCAATACTCTCAAGTAGGGAGGTTTTTAAGGCTACTGTCGGCACATTTTTTAAATTTTTTATCTTAGTTGTGTTGATCTCTGAGATCCTGCTATTTAGTTAGGTTCATGACGTATGCAAAATGTTGGACTGTACCACTCTCATAGCGGTGCTCAGGATGTCTGTAGGTAAAGTGTGCTGTCGATACACGTGACAGCAAATGCTGCAATTGTTGCATGTATCATAGGGCAAGCTAGATAGGAAGAGAGAGAGAGATCAGAGAAAGAAATTAAACCTTGAGAAGAAACTGTGGTCTGTTCTTTTTTTTAGAGTATACTGCTACTAGTATGGTAATTGGTATGTATCTATTTGATCCATAACTTTCTGGCACAGCCTATTTCTATTTTATATCTTGTGGAAGTTTTTAGTTTCCATACCCGGTAAATTGATCGAGTATGGCCATAAACGCTTTAACTTTTGAATAAGCAAGTTTATTGCCTGCATACTACTAGACCCATTCTTTTTTCTTTTTTTTTGAGGGGGGGATCAACCACTCAAACTTGAGAAGTGTATAAGAAGAGGGCTTCCTGGATACCATCCTGGAACTCTTGCGACCCAAAGCGAAGTGTGAAAACTCAAGGATGGCACCCTGTCTACTTAAAACGATCTCTCTTTGGGTTATAACACTTCTCAAGTGTAAGCTTGGTGAAAGCTACACCTTGTTTACGTTACCATATTTCAACGTCTATAAGCACGGAAGAAACTTTTTACCCTCCCATTCGTTAGCCTGGGTTCCAGACCCATAGCACACTGGACACAAATATCTCAGTGAGATATTTTGAGATATTTTGTGTCCAGTGTGCTTTGGGTCTGGCATCCAGGCTACCCATTCGTAGACCACCAACAGATACTGTAAGTGCAAAACGTGTAGAGTTGGTAGGAGGCGCTTCAAGATGTGCTTTCCTCTGGTTTTACTTAGTCTGACGGAGCTTTAGTACTGGAATAAAGAGGTTTAGCAACAGAATTCATGCAAAGTACGTTACTTCCGCACAGGGCCCCAGTTCCACTATGCGCCCAGTGCGGAACCCGTTACTTCGGTACCCTTGCATTGGAATGCGTAGACAAACAGTAAAAACGGATTTTCCTTTCCTTTCCATGATGGCAAAAATAACGGGAACCAGAAAAAGACTCGTCCTGTCTAGAACTTTTCCACACAACATGCCACAGTTTGCCCTGTCGCAGTGACTCTTGGGAACAGGTTGAACTTTGGACCACATGATCAGTGACGTCATGTCAAGCAGAGCACAAAATTTGAATTTGAATCCAGCGTCGCGTCTGTCCGGGTTGCTCTCTCGGTATCGCTCTCTCGCTACTTGTCTGTGCCTGACCGCCAAATTATACAGACTTACCAGGTAAATTTGAACTTTGTAAACTAAGTTTGAATGTTCAGTGAAAGGTCTGGTAAAATTTAGTCCTTGTAGTGGGCGCTTTGTGGTGTATTTGGCGTCTTAACTCGTAGTTTGGTTTGCAAAAAATAGCAACAAAAGCAAAATATTTTATAATCTGGCGACGCGCTTCGTGTTAGGACTTGCCCACGGTTTAAAGTTCTATAGAAATTCTCATTTGGTCTACATTGTTTGGAATCAAACGGCTAAGTTGACAAAGAAGTAAATACGCTCTTTTTCACGAAAGTTTAGTGGGGAGGGGGGCCGTGGTAAGTAATGTGGGAACTGAGCTGAGTACTTCTGTAAACAGTCCTTCTCCCACACAAAAGCACTTCTGGTCGCCATGTTCTCGGCTTCGCTATGCTTTTATGTCCATGTTTGGTAGTTTCCACGAGATTCATGGCCACGTAAAGAGTAACATAGAGTTTGGCCAAAGCCCCTGTAACGAATTGTAGTTCTTTTGTAAGACAAGAGCCACATGGAAATAGCAGAGGAGTTTGTCTTCCAAGTTCCTTGCCTTCAGTACTTGGCCTAATGGGCTTAGTGTTTAGGTCCTAGTTTTTGGTTTATGTAACGTTACATGTAACATGTTTACTTTGGGCATGGAGGTAAAAAAAAAATCATGCGTTTTGGGACACTGTTAATGTGTGTATGTATAAATATGTAGAATAATTTAGGGATAGTTGACAGGGATAGATATTTTGTAACATGTTTGTTCAGTACTCCTTTCGACATACAGAACCTATGATTTACATGATAATTTTCTAGAGCCAGATAAAAATCAAATCATATTTTGTTGCCACATATATTAAGAAATATTAAACCCCAACTTAAACATCAGTTATTATCCTGAATTATGCTATATACAGTTATTTTTACCTCCAGTTTTGAGGTCCCTTTAAAAAATATAAGCAAGGTTGATGCTGAAAGTGATATGAGCATTACAGATTTTGTTACCCAGCTGACCCTTTGTTAGAGATCTCAGGAGGGGTCAAAGTACAATCAAACAGGCTGCGGCAATTGTATGCATGGAATGTGGGGTTTTGTTAGCTTTGCCGGTCTATTTGCTTTGTTTGTACAACATTTATTTACATATTTCATGAAATGCAAACCGGCAGCGATTGGTTTGATGCTTTACCAATTAGATTTATACAGTAGTTAGTAAGTTACAACTTACACTTGAGTAAAAAAATACTCATCACTAAGTTACAAGTAGTTTGTCATTTCAAAAGTTTGAAGAACGTTATTTATTTGGCAGTTGTTCTAAGTTATCTCATTTGTCTATTGAAGACTGACAAATAAGGTAAGTTGTGCAGTACCCGTACTGTTAAAAGTGTTATCCAACCATGCTGGAGTGAGTCACCTTGTAGAAAAGGTGAAGTGTGGGTAGGAATGACAGAACAAACATGAACATTCCTGTCAGCTGACTTCATCCATCCTGTACAACACCCAGTTTTTTTATGTGTTGGTACAATGTTTTAAAGACATTTTTTTTTCATTCCAGAAGACAGGAGCTGCATGTGTGTCGGTGACTTGTGTGAGCTGTGAGAGAGAGTAGACACCAGCTTGTGAGTCACCTGAAGTATTTATACACCAGACTGTAACTGCACCTAGACCGGACATGTCCTTCCTGGTAAGTAACCACTTATGCCACTTACTTGTAGGCCGTGCAAAGTTAGTTTTGTAGATGGCATCATCCTTAGAACACAAATGGTTGTTAAGAAAGATTCTCAAGAAATTCATAAGGGAATAAAATGTTTCACTGTGCCACTGCCACATCAGACAGTTGAATAATTTATCCTGAGAAATCTACAACCTTTAGTAGGCTTTACAGTACGATCCAAAATATGGCAGACCTGGTTAAAACTGCCGTCAGGTATGTTGTTGTTGGACGCCTCTGTGATGTTTGAAACCACTGTTTTGTGAGTTACCTCATGTCAAAGGTAGGTGTAGGGTAAGAGTAAATGCTGTGAGATAACACAAGAGGGAACCTGACCTGTGACAGGCAGAAATAGCATGCAGCAGGTCAGCCGTCCTGAATGTTTGCACAGTGACGGCCGTGCCCCGGCTACTGCAAATTTGCTATTGTAGCAAACTAAAGTGGGATTTGCACTGGGCACAGGTAGTCGTGGTTGTTTTCAACGTCTGTTAGTGATCAGCAGGGTAAAATGGCCAAGAAACCACCACCAAAGCAGGTACAAATGTTCACAGTTGTATCAGGCAGTATGGACAGTGTGTCACGTTAATGTATTGATGCCAAATTCTCTTCTTTGTTGAGTGAAAATGGAAGCATTGTCTGATAGACTCTGATCTGGTTGTCTTTTGGACTCTGGGGTTGTGTGTGATGTTTTTTTGTATTTTTTGACAATAGGCCTTTAGCACACTTATTTCATACCAGTCAGTTACATAAACAATTGTTGAATGTTTATTCTAATGCATCCTGAAGTCCCAAAATGTCAGCATCTTTCGTAAATTTGGTAAAAAATTACGATGTTTTGAAAATGCCTGTAATTCTTTCCTGGTTGTGAGTGCTCTGGTTGAAAGTCCTTTCCCAAACCCGTGGATCCGGAGTTGAACTTGACTTGTTTTGTTTTCCCTTTCAGCGACAAGAGCCGGTCTTCAAGACCCCCATGACCTTCAGCCCTCGGAACATGGGTCAAAGGGCAACGCCATCCCGACAGGAGATGTGGAAACAGGAGCTGGGACTGGACGGTGGGGCCCGTCCGAGTTTTTACTGACTTAGTTTGTTCAACTTGGTAATTAGAAGTAAGGGAAAGATAAAACATATTATGGAGGAGTATGGGTGGGTGGGGGGTGTTGACGATGATATAGTCAGATTGGCATTTTCCTCTCTTTTCACCAATATGTCTTCCTGCTGAATTACATTTATTAATTGAAATGTCAGGACAAAGATGAACAATTTGAGCAAATAGCATCCAAAAGAAAGCCATAAAAACTGTTCGTTATATCTGGTTGTGAATCAAAGGCAATAACAGACAATATCTGCATTTTACAGCCTTTCACAGTGTGTTTTTACTAATGATTGTTTGATTTTAAATTTTTAAATTGTAGCTCTGTCAGACGAGGATGGGCACCTGTCGAGTGATGAGGAGGGGGTGTTGGTGGGGGATGGCGGCAGCTGTACACTGGTGGAGTACCAGGCACTACAGAGGGAACTCACCGAGCGGAATCAACAGAGGGATGACCTGCTCTTTAAAGTCAAGGTGAGAATGCCACTTTTCATCTTTCTTAGTCTTTAGGCCCTTGTCTCAATGAAAATGCTGAAAGTAAGTAAGGATTCTCCTCTGTATCTGTATCACTATAGCTGGTATAACTGCCATGCGGTGAACACACTAGCTTTGCAGGCACACGGCGCAGCGGCAGCTAGCTATATCACACCGAACGACTTGTTACACTCAATCTTTGCACATTTAATTGCAGGAGTTGTTTAAAGCTTTCTAGTGATGATGCCCCAACTGTGCTTGGTGGCAACGAGTTCCAGTCTACAATAGTTCTTGGGAAATATGAGTTTTTGAACACCTCAATTCTTTCTTGATAACTCTAGAAGAAATATCAAGATACTTGAAGGCATGACTGTTTCTTGATAGTTGTAGCTCTAAGAAGACATGTTTCTCTTCTCCCTGCAGTCCTTACAAGACAAGAACAAGCAGTACAAGTCCCGTCTGGGGAAGGAGGAGGAGAACAAGAAGCAGCAGATTAAGATCATGCGGAAGACGCACGACCACAACCTGCAGGAGAAGCAGAACCTCATCAATAACCTGCAAGACGTCATTGATGAGCAGGAGACACGCATCTTTGAGATGGAGGCAGAAAAAAGAGGTTGGATTTTGTTGGTTGATCGTGGTTCAAAATTATGCTCCATGGTCGCAACTTGCAAATAATGCAAAATCAAAGCAAACTAGAAAGGTGACATTTGCAAAGCAAATGCATAATGTTTACGTTCGCATATGGTCTGAGTGCTCTGTTAATTTTTACTCAGACACATTCATATATATGGTGACAGGAGTCTAAATCCTTCCTGCTATAAAATTGCAACATGATGTAACCCAACACCAGTTACCATGGTGGCAGACATATAGTTCTGGTCATTGACCTTTTGTGTTTGGAAGGGAAGAAGAAGAAACAGAACAAAAACAAGATTTTTACTTCGTCAAATACAACAAGCCTGTGGTGCAGACTGTGAAAAGTCGGTGACTTTACAGTTTGTGACTTTATGCACTTCCAGGTCAGAATGTTACACGCACTAAGAAGCCGTCCTCGGGGATCCAGAAGCTGGTGGAACAGATCAACAAGCTACAGGTGGAGAGAGGCAGTCTACAGGAGCAGTTACTGACAACACAGCTCAACCTGGAGCAGGCTAAGGTAAGGTTTAGGGCTAGTCAGAGATGTCCTGTAGTATTGCCAATTGCCATGCTTTTCTGTGTATTTTACATAAGAGAATAAGAAAAAGTATGGCCGGGAGAAAAATTTTCTTAACAGGAGCATTATTTGTTGCTGCAGTTGGATGCTGTAGAGGGGCAGAAGTTCCTGCAGGAGAAACTGCAGGACCAGGAGAGGAAACGACAGCAGGCCCAGAACGATTTAATCAGAATGAGGAGTGAACAGGTGAGAATTGACATAGTCTCCTCAAGGTGCAGTCACAAACGTTATCATGAAAGTTCATCTGTGTTGGTAGTTACATGTGTAAAGTTAAAACTTTTATCCAACACAAAAAATTCTCTCACCTAGGGCTTTTGACCAGTCACTCTGGTTTTCCTCAGTAGACTGACCCAGTGAGGCTTGTCACAGTGATGACGTCACACTTCAAAGAAGCCACGTGACAAGCCTCACTGGGTCAGTCTACTGACAGAGGAAGACCAGAGTGACTGGTCAAAAGCTCTAGGTGAGAGAACTTTTTGTGTTGGATCTAAAGTTTAACTCTAAACAAGTCACATACCTTGTATGATTTTTGTAACATGATTCTTAGTGATTCTCTGACAGAACTGGTCTTGATCTCTGACAACCTTTTCTTGTCACAAGACTGCTGTCTTTCTAACTGCATGTGTCTTGTACCTTTCAATTCATCAGTGGAAACAACCCTACTTGGCATGATGATAATATAAACGTTTGCTCCAACACAATACAATCCCGGAATCTTAGGGAAGTACTCCGACCCTCAGTCACACAACCTATGCAGAAATTGAAATCAATCATTCGACACATGCCTGTAATTCAGTTCGTTAATTTCTATTGCTATTGCTGTTCCAGGGTGCCACAGACCATGAGAAACAGGTCCAGAAGTTGGAGATTGAGAACGAGAGGCTTCAGCGTGAGGTGAACGAGCTGAGGTCTCGAGTCCACAACCTGAGTCTGGAGGAGAAATCCCCCAGCAAAGTGGACAGGAGTGAGCTCACTGTAAGCAGCCAGTAGCAAAAACTTCAATCCAAGCCTTAAACAAAAGTCCCTTGTTTTAAAATCACAAAGTGAGATTACAAAATTCCTTGTCTAGAACATACTTCTCCCTACATTATGGTATCTTGTATGGGGTGTGGGAGATGTTTCTTGTCTCAAATTTCTTGTCTCAAAAACTAATATCCAAGCAGATGTTTAGGTGGCCGCAAAAGACAGTATCAAATTGGCCAGGTAGTATCCATTGGCCAAACTGTATCCATTTGCCACCCATTTGGCATGGCAAATGGATACAGTATGGCCAATGGATACTGCCTGGCCAATTTGATACTGTCTTTTGCGGCCACCGAAATATATGCTTGGAGATTATCAAAAACCAAACATGACCACGTGTGACCCACCAACTCTTCTATCTGTTATTTTCCTACAGAAACTTGAAACAGTCAACGACAAGCTCCAGAACAAGATTCTCCGTCTGGAGACGGAGCTGGCCATCCAGGCCAAGAAGATGGCGGAGACGCAGGACCGTGAGCAGAGCGGGAAGGACCGCGAGATCCAGACCCTTCAGCGCCAACTTCGGGAGAAAACACTGGAGATCAATAAGCTAAAGTCCCAACCTCCACAGGTAGGACCCATAGCAGTTCATTGGGTTTCCCCCCTCCATATGAAAACATTTCATGTGTGTTTCTGTTCTTGAATTTCTTCTGTTTTGGTCTTTTTTTAGTTTTGCTTGGAAATATTGTCCCTCCAAAGTTGTGGATGTCATTCTGAGAGATCAATGTTACCTGATAAGTAGTACACATTGAAAAATGCCATGATAAAAATGAACTGCTGAATGCTGCCAGGTGTTGAGAGATTGTGCTACACAGACTATTAACTCTCCCCAACCAGGTCGTGAAGCAGACTGTGGAAGTGGAGTCGCAACACAGCAAGCAGCACCTGGAGCAGGTGAACAAACAGGTGCGGCAGCTGCAGGCACAGCTGGACACGCACAAGAGGCAGAACAGCAGTCTCCAGGTGCAGCTTGATAGCGCTAAGGAGGCTGAGAAGGTTGCCATGGATAAGGTTTGTTTCCCTGATTTTTACTTCATATCAGGCATTGTTAAATAATTAAACACTTGTTAAATAATTGATTCCAGTGCCCAGAAAATCTGCACTCTTTTGGTGCACCGGGGTGTAACCTGCAGCGTACTTGTGAAATAAAACGCTGTTTTTTTTCTTCCGTAGCTGAACTCCTATGAGGACGAGATGGAGGTGGTGAGGTCAGAGTTGACAGAAGAGGTCAGCCAGCTCCGACGGGCCAATCAGAGTGCTGTACAGCAGGCCAAGAAGGAGGCAGAGGTCAGGACAAAGGTCAGTGTTCAGAGGTCATGCCATAAGGTTACATATTGATTCTTGGTACATAAATTATTATATTTTTTTACATTCCAATATGTAATCACAAGACATGATTTGGGACACACTCAAGTTTTTTTAACTTATATCAATGCCGCCACCAACACAGGGCACAATACAGTACTCATTTTCACCTGAGCGAAGTGAGGAAAGTCGTGTGAAGTGCCTTTCCCAAGGGCACAAGATCAGTGGCATGTCAGGACTTGAACCCGGGAACTCTTGGTTCCGAGTCGAGCACTCTGCCGTTACGCCACACGACCCCAACATAAATTATTTCAAAGGCAGTAGGCTCCCAAATGCAAATCTTGGACATTTAATGTGCGTGTGTCTCCCTAAAGTTCTCTTAAAACACAGCTTTTCTTAAAACGTAGCTTTAATTCCCTTTTGTACAGAGTCTGACAGGCCAGGTAGCCTCCATGCAGCAGTCCCTGTGCCAGGTGCGACCCCTGGTGGGTGAGCTGCTGAAGGACTATGCAGCGCTGAAGAAGGAGGCACACATGTTCCCTATGAAGCTTCAGGCCTCTGTCAGACAGGTGCAGAGAGAGGTGGGTATACACTGTCTGTGGAACACAAACTCCTCATGGCCTTATAGTAGAACTGTCCTGGAATTTGTGGGCTAAATGCTCTCAGAGCAACCAGTAAAAATGAAACTTCAATAGAAACACAGGATGGGAATTAGGCCACACCGACTTAATTTTATGGATGACATCCTCTGAAGAACCCCAAACTAGTGCGTGCGAGTGAATAAAAAAAATTCGGCCAAAAATAAAAAATGCTACTAAACCACAGGAACACAAAGCTGGTATTGTGAATTTGCGGCAGTACATAGCCACGTATATGACATATTTGCAGAATTTATGAATCAGCACTGTACCTATATACTGAGTTCTTGAGTCGTGGAGCTTCTGTAGCCTGGGTGTCTGGCTCCGTATTGTCGCTAACTATGGACTACCCAAGCCTAGAGCTAGGCCAGAGCCCTGGAGGACGTGATCTTTTTTTTTTTTTTAGAACAGGCGAAACTCAATGCGCGGATGTCATCCATAAAATTAAATCGGTGTGGCTTTACATAATGGAAACAGTTTTACATGGAATTGCATTGCAATATGTCAGCCATCTGACCTACTGTGTTCATGTATTTTTTTTCTATTTTCCCCACAGATCTGTAAGTCCATTGCTGACATCTCACAGACCAACCAGGATCTAGTCAGGAAATACAGACACGAGATGAAGCTGAGGAAAAAGTACCACAATGAACTCGTAGAGCTGAAAGGTGAGGAACCTTCTGTGGGAGAGAAATGAGCACTATAAAGTTGCAGTGTCTGGGGGTTTTCTATATTGAAGGCTTTGACTTAAGAGTTAAATGTTCATTAGAGTTAGATGTTCAAGGATTAGGTGTAAGAAGTCGTTCTGTGTAATGTAGCCAGATGCTGCTGTGCCACGTTCCTGCAATGCTGGCATGGTGTGTTGCGCCGAAGGGCGGTTATACCGGGTATACAGATACAGATACACAGTCATGAAAGTTCATCTGTGTTGGTAGTTACATGTTTAGAGTTAAAACTTTTGATCCAACACAAAGAAATTCTCTCACCTAGAGCTTTCGACCAGTCACTCTGGTCTTCCTCAGTAGACTGAACCAACTCACAACATTTTTGTGTCGGATCGAAAGTTTTAACTTTTTATACAGATACAGATAAAGACTAGCAATGAACCAGTGTTCCTGACCTCCCACTCCTTCCCCAGGAAACATCCGTGTGCTGTGTCGTGTCCGGCCTGTGATTCAGGAGGACGGGGAGGGGCAGTCAGCCCGACAGGTCGTGACCTTTGACCAGGAGGATGACGGTATAGTGAACTGTCTGCACAAGGGGCGGTGGCAGACCTTTGAGTTGGACCGAGTCTTCACCCAGGAGTCAACTCAGGAGGAGGTAAGGACAAGGGCAAAATTAAATCACAAGGTGAAAATTATTAGAAGGAGATCCAGCAAAGAACAGTGTCAAGGTCAAAAATAAACCCTCACAAGCATATTGGTTCAAAGTCAGCTACAATCAAACAGTTGTTCTTTCTTATGAGGAGGTAGTTAATAAACGGAATGACTTTGCCAACATTTGTAGTACATGCATTAAATGATATCTGGTTCCTTCTCTTTACCCAGGTGTTTGAGGAAGTGCGTTCCCTGGTGGTGTCTTGCTTGGACGGTTATAACATCTGCATATTTGCCTATGGGCAAACAGGATCGGGCAAGACCTACACTATGGAGGTAAGATGGGGAAGGGGCAGAACAGAGAGCTTGAGATTTGTGACAAGACAATTTGCCAAGTGAGAGCCACAAAGGAGAACTGTGGTTGGAAAATGATTCATTGGGCTCTATCCCATGCTTATACAAAAATGTCAATTTAGACTATCCCAGATTTAACCTCACCTGTCACAGTTCTTCTCCAAATGGTTTAGTTTTATCCCACCAACATACTTTGTGTTATCCCACACTGATATCAAAATGTCAACCTGGTTTCATGTAGCTTGTCATGTTCAGTGAACAACACACAAAAACAAACAATACTTCTTGGGGTAAGTCCCATTTCTGTAGTCAAGTGTTGGAAGTTAAAGCATAGTCTTTATTCCATAATGACTTGTATCAACACAGATGAACTTTCATGCTAAAACAAACAATACTGTTAATTACAGGGTCCACCCTCCAATCGTGGAATCAACCAGCGCGCCCTGGCAGAACTGTTCAGAATCGTTGAGGAGGGCAGTAAGGATTGGAGCTACGCCATAACTGTCAATGTGATCGAAATCTACAACGAGATGGTCAGGTATGTGGGTTGCAGTTGTTGTAACAGCTGTGTGACTTGTCTCTCTGTACTTGAAAACAAATTTAAGATTTTGAAAATGTTATCATTAAAGTCATATATAACTGTAAATATAAAATCAACTTTAATACAATTGTATTATTGCAAATTCATGCCCGATGGCTAATTGCAGGAACAGAAGAAATATATGGTATATAAACAGACAATTAGTACACATAGAACTACTGATAACTACTAAGAAACTACTAGTAAAAACTACTGGGTTTGACTTCTTTGACTTGAGGAAGACAAAGGATCCCACTTTTTCTGTAATTTATGGGTTTAAATCACTCGTTTAAATATATAGAAAGGAAACTTCTTTTCACAATGACCATTTCACCATGTCAGAACCTGCCAAATTTAATCCTTCACCCTCTGATTTCTAGGGACCTCCTGGGGAATGACCCCACGGAAAAGCTGGACATCAAACTGCACAATGAGGGAGGTCTGCACGTCCCCGGGCTCACCTACACGCAGGTGGTGACCCTAGCCGACGTGAACGAAGTGTTCCAGGTGGCCATCAACAACAGGGCCACCGCCTGTACCAACATGAACGAACACAGCTCCCGATCACACGCCCTGCTGATCGTAACGGTGGAAGGAACAAACATCACCACCGGAGCAAAGATCATCGGTACAGAGATTTTCTCATATACTTTTGTACATTGTACATTATTTTTCATGCCATGCTATTGGTGACTTGCACACAATATGCATCAAGATTTAGCTGTTAACGTTGGAGTCATTGAGCATGTCAGTAAGTCGAAAACACTGATAAACAAAGGGTACGGTGTAGTTGAGCCAACTATGACAAAATATAGGACCTAGATCTGCCGCATTTCTTACATGTAAATTTTGATGAAACGCAGTGTTTTTTCTAAACAGGGGAATAAGGGCGCTGCTCCCTCATGCATCCAGCTAGCTCCTTCATATAAATTTTCAGATTGAACCCTAAGTGGCTACTTACACACCATTTAGTCTTTTTCAAAATGATTGTTTTCCAGTAATGATGTAAAAAACAATACAACAATGCATTCTACTAGAATTTCTAGCATTACAAACTGTGTTCCTCTCATTAAAAAATCCCCCGTCACTTTGCTCCCTCCCTTTGCTTGCGATGTGCTCCCTCTTGCTAAATGTTTCTAGAAAAACCCCTGAAACGTATGTTGATATTACTTCTTTATTTTGCAGGTAAGCTGAACTTGGTAGATCTTGCGGGTTCGGAGCGTGTGCACAAGTCCCAGGCCGCGGGGGACAGGCTTAAGGAGGCACAGAACATCAACAGGTCGCTGTCTGCCCTGGGAGACGTTATACATTCTCTCCGCAGTAAACAGCCACACGTTCCCTACAGGAACTCCAAACTCACCTACCTGCTGCAGGAGTCACTAGGTTGGTACTTGGGATTTGGGCAGACCCCTATCCTTGCTGTGTTGTAAGGAAATCTAGCTCTTCACAGGCCTTTAAATTAACTTCTCTTCCTATTTTCCCAGAACTGTCCCAAAAATAAATTTCAATTGTCCCAAATTGAGAATGAACTGTCCCAACCTGTTTTTCAGGAAGAATGTATGACTTCAACTTGAAGTCAACTTTATTTTGCTTATGTTCACTCCCAGGCACACTATAAATTAGTATAATTGCAGAGTAAATAGGAAATTCAGGGGAACTTTTCCGGATCCAAAAGCCAAGATGTGTTCCTGATAAACAAAAGAAGTTGTCCCAGCCTAAATTTCAGTGGTCAGTGGCCATTGGACCACCTTTAGTTTTGAGCCCTGCTTTAGTAAGACTGGATGTTTTCGTACTTTTGCACTGCATTCAAAATGTTCATGTTAACATCATGTTTTGGTATTTTTGCATTGTATTCAAAATGAAAGTGTGTGTGAACATCACAGTCAAGTTTGTTTGTCTTTATCATACACAGGTGGGGACAGTAAGACTTTGATGGTTGTCCAGGTGGCACCGGTGGAGAAGAATGTCGCAGAGACACTTGCAAGCCTGAACTTCGCCCAACGAGTGAGAACCGTAGAGTTGGGACAGGCCACCCAGAAGACTGAGACCGCCGAGATGGCACAGCTGAAGGAGCGGCTGGGACAGCTGGAACAGGTGAGGGACAGGTGGAACAGAACACCTGCAGGTTTCTTTGTTACACTGTTTCCTTCAAAGGAGAGATACAACTGTTTATCTGTTTCCCCCACACGGCACTCTAAAGTCTAAAGCATGGAGTATCATTTGCCTTGCACATTCTTGATTCTATAGCACCATCATGCACTAAATTTCTGGGGAGAGTCTTGACTGTGGATTAGTAGATGATTTTGTTTTGACGCTTGGTTATTTTGTAACGTTATGTATTGTTAATGTGTTGATTTCATTGTTTTCAGGTGTCACTTGTTGTTAAACTTTTAGGGCATTCCTGAAAAGCTACCCTGTTTAAAGAAAGCAGAAATAAATAAATAAATTAGTAAGCATGACACAAGAGATGGAGTTTGTTATGATTTAGTTTCTCCTGTTCCTTGATGTCACAAAACATTCCTGGACAGTGTGAAGCACAACATAAAATACTTCATTGAATGATTGTTTTCTCCCCACCGCAGGACCCCACCTCACCGTACTTCCAGTCCCCGGGGCGGAATGGGCGCACCCCCCGCGGCACCCCCACCGGCACGCAGTCTCGTCTGCCCACCTCCAAGAGAAGGTTGTAGTCAGGCAACTTCATCCTTCCTGTCCATCATGGGCTTACAAATTACAATGAAGTTACATTAATTATTGTTTTGTAAATGTGTTAGAAATGCGTAATATCATGAAATATGTATTATTATGTCTTTGTTCTTCCAGTGAACCTCACTGTTGAAAAAAAGGGATGCTACAGTACCTACATGTTAGATTTCAATATTTGCTGACTTTGTGCAGTTGTCTTGCCATGTCTAGGGGGTTTTCCTTGCAGTATTATGTCAGCAGTATTTTTCCTTGAAATGTGTCTCCTTTGTGACGTGGATATTCTGTTCTGAATGCAAATCAGACTGTATGTAAGGATATACATTATCTGACAATGTTGGGGCCAATAATAAGTAATCTGCGTCAAATATGGATTAAGAAGTTGCCATTAAATACTTCAGTACCCTGTGGTACACATGTACATGTATGGTTTTTCAATGTTGGACCGGGTGTGCCTACAACTGAGAGCTGGCTCTAGAAGGGTTGTTACAACTCCCAGAGTGCCTTAGACTTCTATCTCTGTGGTTATTGTGCTCAGAAATATTTATGTATTTCAGATTATTTGAATATTTCAATTCCATTTCTACTTACAACTAGAATGTACCAAGAGGATAGAATGAATAAAAAATGATGAATTTGTGCAAATAGATTTATATTATTGATACTTCAACATGTATTTGCTACATTGCTGAGGTTTAGCCAGGTTTAGTTGTGCAATCTTAGGGTTTAAGATATTTGTAGATAAATGTGGTCTCAAATTATGTGATATTAAAGGTTTTTATCAAGCATATATGGCTGTGTTTGTGATAATGTTTTCTGTTATTTGGCAGAATTTGTGTCAACCTTCTCCCCAATCCCCATACTTCTTTACACCAAGGGCAGGTTTGCCTGTGTGTGGGAGGTGTTCAGCACCAAGGACAGGTTTGCTTTGGGTGGATGGTGTTCAGCACCAAGGACAGGTTTGCCTCTGTGTGGAAGGTGTTCAGCACCAAGGACAGGTTTGCCTGTGTGGGAGGTATTCAGCACCAAGGACAGGTTTGCTTTGGGTGGATGGTGTTCAGCACCAAGGACAGGTTTGCCTCTGTGTGGAAGGTGTTCAGCACCAAGGACAGGTTTACCTGTGTGTGGGAGGTGTTCAGCACCAAGGGCAGGTTTGCCTGTGTGGGGAAGGCGTTCAGCACCAAGGACAGGTTTGCCTCTGTGTGGAAGGTGTTCAGCACCAAGGACAGGTTTACCTGTGTGTGGGAGGTGTTCAGCACCAAGGGCAGGTTTGCCTGTGTGTGGAAGGTGTTCAGCACCAAGGACAGGTTTACCTGTGTGTGGGAGGTGTTCAGCACCAAGGGCAGGTTTGCCTGTGTGGGGAAGGCGTTCAGCACCAAGGACAGGTTTGCCTGTGTGGGGAAGGTGTTCAGCACCAAGGTCAGGTTTGCCTATGTGTGGAAGGTGTTTATTCTACCACGGAATAAACCGTGAAAATAGATGAATAGGAAAATTGGGCAAGAGTGTTATTTTTCATACTGTGGCCACATAACAGCTTATTCTTGAAAACGTTCATATGTGATGAGAAGAAATACTAATTTAAAGGTGCCCTGTAGCTGCGTTTTTACCCATTTCTTTTTACCGAGATTGCCATCAACGTTAGTATCCTTCGTAATTCGATAATCTAATCGTCCTTCTTCGACACATGTAAGTGCCTGGCACCGAAACGAGTCGTCATTGGTCGTCATAATTAGATTATCAACTTCACAGTAATTATGCACGGCCGTTCTGCACACCTGTGTGAAAACAAGTTTGGTATCGTCCGTTCAAAATGGCGATTTCGTACGACGGGAATATTCTGGGCTGATTTTTTCACAACTTTCTGGGTGCTTTCAGACGTTTACGTCGATAGAATGTCTTAGTAAGTGTGCAGCAGAATGTCTGGTAGTTTGTGCTGTGGATTTGTGCCGCTCTGGTGATGTTTTGAGGAGAAAATGCGGATTTCCTGACCTGGTGAATTTTGGAGAAGACAAAAATGGCTAGACAGTTGGGAAGAGCGTGGTATGGAGACGACTTCATTTATTGTTGCAGGTAAGCCAGTACATTGTTTGGCTGACATTATTCCTTAGCAACTAGTACGAACATGTCAACATATTCCGTAAGAAATGAACTATTTCTGTATTAGGCAGCGACCGTTCCTAATTTTACACAGGCTTAGAAAAGTCCATCAAGTTTCCGCGTTTTCCACACCATTTTCACTGTGTGGTGCACTTGTAGAGTGTTAAATGTATGTGCATGTCTTTTTAGTCAGTTGTTCAGCATTTTGAGGTTATATTTGTCGAAAGAAATTCTGCATTGACCAAACCATTTTCTCTCTTTTATCTCCACGTGGTTCAAAACACCTGTCGGAATGTGGCCGTGTAACGATACATAATTATTTTGATGATCCGCCAAAAATTTGCATAAACAAGATGGGGTCCTCTAAGTTTCAAGGCGCCGAAATGAATACGAGACAAAACGTTTGAAAACTAGTTATGTCGAGTTCATCATACTTTCGTTCGAATCATTATCATCTGCACCGTATGATGTATAATTTAAAAGCTTTAATGTTCGTTTCCTTTTTAGAGTAATTCAGTAAAGAGTAATGGCCCAAGTATTTCTGGCTCAAACACTACAGTTGACTATGCTTGACGGTAACAATTTCTGTTTTCAAAACTTTTTTCGTATTCCACATAAAGTTTTAGTTGAAGGGTGTTGATTTATTTTATTGTTGTTTCTATCCCCATTTTTATGGTCATTATGTAGAGTTTTCGCGGAGGTTCGAGATAATGTTTGTTTTAAAGTAAAGATATTTAGAGGTGTGTATGCATTGCTAGTTTTTATTATTTGAGACAAGTGTTTAACTTCTAATTTCTGTATATTAGTTAAGTGATGACTGATGCAGTAGTGAGGACTTCTGTCTGAACCTGACAAGACAGACTGGACCAGACCAGATGATTTGATGACTCAAGAGGAATATCAGGTAAGAAAAATTCCAATTTTGCATTTTACCTACCATTTACTTGGTATTATTTAAAACAAGTGTGTAACTTTTAACGTCTGCATAGTTAGGTGGCTGCCGACTTATACAGGAGTGAAGACTACTGTTTGAACCTGACAAGACAGATTGGACCAGGCCAGCTGATTTGAAGACCGAAGAGGAATATCAGGTAAGAAAAATCCCAATCCTGCATTTTAACTACAGCTATTTGATGTTATTTGAGGCAAGTGTGTAACTTGTAATTTCTGTATAGTTAGGTGGCTGCTGACTGATGCAGTAGTGGTGAATTCTTTGTAAACCTGACAGGAGAAGATTGAACCAGACCAGGTGATTTGAAGACCGACGATGACTCTCAGGTGAGAAAAATCTGAATTCTGCATTCAACCTACTATTTACTTTATTTGAGACAAGTGTATAACTTCTAATGTCTGTATAGTTAGGTGGCTGCTGACTGATGCAGTAGTGAAGACTCTTGTCTGAACCTGACAAGAGAAATTGGACCTGATCAGGTGATTAGAGACACAAGAGCAACTGATGACAACAACATCCACAGGTGAGACAATGCTTTGTCTTACACTTTATAGACATAACACACATGTAGCAATTTTTTAAACATCTTTCACATAAATTTTGTGTTGCCTTTGACTTCAAGAAATTACTACACTAAGTATATTTCACTTCTTGAGCAAAACATCTTTCACATAAATTTTGTATTGCCTTTGACTTGAATAAATTACTACACTAAGTAATACACTTCTTGAACACTTGTCAACATTTCTAGGAAGAGGCAAAGTAAAAGGTCGCATACAAGAGATCATCTTTACCTGGTAGCTAGTTACTCATTCATACAATAGTCATGTACTGGCATCAATTGTTCTTTTATGATTATGTACTGTTACAATTAGGGTCGGCAGTCCTGGTGTTCCTGTTGAAACCAGGCTAGATGAGACAGCTTGAAGTTGACGACAGAGTGAAGAGTTTGTACAGGTGAGACAATGCTTTCAACTTTATTTTTTCTCAGTGTTAAGAACTCAGAGGCATAGCAGGTTACTTTTTTAACACCGTGTATATATCTAAGCAAAGGGGTACTGGTATAGTTAAATTGCAGGATTTTATCACTTTCATAGTCACCTAGTTGCCTGGAAATTTTTTGGGGAGCATCACACTAATTATTCATTATATTAGTTAGGTGTGTCCTGGCGTTCCTGTCCTGACTGGGAGAAACCTGTGATGACGGCTCAGCAAACCAGTTGACCTGAAGACACAGAGTTTGTACCTGTTCATGCAGGTGAGACAATACTTAACAACAATGTCATAGATTTTTCCTTTTCTATTGGATGTATTAAAAGCTGCGGCATAGCTTGCTATTAGTAACACTTTGAAAAGCCTAATACTAACTTTTTGTGCATCGATTCAAGCAACTTGCTTGACAACTTACATGACTTATTCCTTGCCTCACATGTTATTATCAATAAGAACTCTAAAGGTGTAACATGCTACAAGTACAGCATTTTTAAAAGCAGTTTTCTAGAGCCTAACTCTTTCAATATCTATTCAATCAATGGGATAGTTAAATTGCATGATTATTAGTTTGGTTGTTCAGTGTTGCCTGGGGATGTTTTTCCTTAACACATCCTTTCATATTATTTTTAGGTGTGTGCTGGCTGTCCAGTCTGGGAGAAACCTGCGATGATGGCTTTGACAGGAAACCAGTTGACTTGAAGATGCAGAAGGAAATAAGACAGCAAAGCAGTGAGAGAAGACAGTGGGCGCACTTGTAACTTGTGAGTATAATTCATTTGTTCAGCAACAGACCCAGGCTAATAACATATCTATCCTAAAATCCAATCATCCAGTCACTAAAGCTTTTACTGCTTTTAATTACACAGTATGTCACACTTTTCTAGACTCCTTTTCACATCTTCAAACAAGTTCTCATACGAAAGAAGTTATAGTGTCTCCAGTATAACCTCCTTGGTCCCACATTCCACTTTTAGTCATTTGAGATACAGCACGTCACACTTTCTGCACTGTGCTTTGGACCTTTACAGGCAGCATTTAGCTCCATTCTTACTGTCATAAACTTGCATGTTGTGTGACATAATATCTTTCATTTAGTAAGG
>NW_017803909.1:6397767-6450922 GCF_001625305.1 Branchiostoma belcheri | reverse complement strand
CCCCAAAATTGTCGCTTTGGACCTTTACACCTAAATTCTCCCACCAAAAATCTTTAGTATTACAGCCGGCTGCATTGTTGTCTTTGCCCCCAAAATTGTCGCTTTAGACCTTTCTTTACACTTAAATCGTCCTGCCAAAAAACTTGTCTTTGTATTAATTCCACACTAATTCCTTGTTTAGTCCATTTTCTCGCGAAAAAAAAAATTAAGGCACCCTCACCTGGTTAATTAATTGGATTAAGTTTTCCCGCCAAAAAACTTAGTATATAGAGCACTCTAACCTTGAACTTGTGACCCCCCCTCCCACTTCTTCCTGCCCACCTCCCACCACTTCTTCCACAACTCAGAGTATGTTTAGTTACTACTGTTCTCTGAACTTCTTTGAACATGTAGTCACCACACTCTGGTAGCAAAACACTTTGTTGATCGAGTGCAATTTTTCCACCACTTAGACTTTCGAATAATCTCTCGCTCTCCTGGTCAGTCAATTGCACTGGTATACTGATGTGTCGAAGCATCAATGTCTCCCAAAAGACATCCCCCGGGGGAGTACATTTAGTGCATTGACCGACCAAGAGATTATTCGAAAGTCTAAGTGGTGGAAAAACTGCACTCGATTTAACAAAGTTTTTGCTACCATAGTGTGGTGACTACATGTTCGAAGAAGTCCAGAGAACAGTGTAACTAAACCTACTCTGAGTTGTGGAAGAAGTGTGGGAGGTGGGCAGGAAGAGTGGGGAGGGGGGCACAAGTTCAAGGTTAGAGTGCTCTATATACTAAGTTTTTTGGCGGGAAAACTTAATCCAATTAATTAACCAGCTGAGGGTGCCAATTATTTTTTTTTGGCGGGAAAATGGACTGAACAAGGAATTAGTGTGGAATTAATACAAAGACAAGTTTTTTGGCTGGAGAATTTAAGTGTAAAGAAAGGTCCAAAGCGACAATTTTTGGGGCAATTTGGGATGCATATGATATGAAACGGATGACTAAGGAATTCATGCGGCCGGCTAAGATTCAAAGTTTTTCGGCGGGAGAATTTAAGTGTAAAGGTCAAAAGCGACAATTTTGGGGGTAATTTTGGATTCATACAATACGAAGAGGATGACTAACCAATTAATGTGGCCAGCTAAGATACAAAGTTTTTTGGCAGGAGAATTTAAGTGTAAAGGTCTAAAGCGAGAATTTAAGTGTAAAGGTCCAAAGCGACAATATTATTTTGGGGGCAATTTTGGGGGCAATTTGGGATTCATACAATATGAAGAGGATAACAACGTGGAATTCATGCAGCTGGCTTAGATGCAAATATAGGTCTGAAGCAACAATTTAGGGACAATTTGGCATTCAACCATACAATATGAAGAATTTTTCAGTGTTGCTTAACATGACATTGAAGTCGCCGGCTACAATATACGTTAAGTGAAAAAAGAGAAATGTGAGTGCAAATGTGTGCATGTGGTTGTTGTCTCATGTTAATAAAGAAACCATACTCACTCCTCCCCATCTTCTTTCACGCAGCCCTGCCTACAAAAGTCTGGTTCTTGCTGCAGTCCAGTCTCCGGGTCCGCATCTTGAAGACAAAGAAACAAAAGTCACTGTATTGACAACAACAGTTGGCCTTACTAATGCAAGATATTATTTCACACATCATGCAAGTTTATGACAGTAAGAATGGAGCTAAATGCTAAGTGCAATGTGGGACACCAAGGAGGTGATACTGGAGACATACAATGTAACCTCTTTTGTCAGCCTAATCGTTTGAAGATGTGAAAAGGAGTCTGGAGTCGGGGAAGTAAAGGTCTAAATCCTCGGTAAAAATGCAAGTCGTGAATGTCTGAGACCGTATACTGCTGTATTTGAGACAAGTGACCCCCTCTCTGTGTGAGGGGTCAGCTTTGTGGACGAGACTGAGAATACTTTACACACGCCAAAGGTCAACAGTCGCGACCATTTTCATGCTCAAAGGGGTGTTTTGGGGCCACCAAAAGGCACCATTTTCCCGCCCGAAAACACATATACAATAAAAACAAAAGAATGTGCATCATCTACAGCCCAATAGCAGAATATATACCAACTCTCAAAAGAATCTGTCCACCCAAGCGAGAAACAGCTGCAAACATGAAAATATAAATCTCTCACAAAACCCTTTCGTGGAAGGATGTCTGCTTCCCCGGAGGTAATAACATATGTGAGGCAAGAAATAAGTCGTAAGTTGTCAAGCAAGTTGCTTGAATCGATGCACAAAAAGATAAGCTTTTCAAAGTGTTACTGGTAGCAAGCTATGCCACAGCTCTTAATAATACATCCAATAGGAAAGGAAAAATGTATATCAAGTTGGAAAATATGGTCTCACCTGTACAAACTCTTCACTCTGTCTTCAACTTAAGTCAGCTGTCTCATCTAGCCTGGTTTGGACAGGAACATCAGGACTGCTGACCCTAATTATACCTACATAATTATAAAAGAACAATTGATGCCAATGTACATGGCTATTGTATATCAATGGGTAATTAGCTACCAGGTAAAGATGATCTCTTGTATGCGACCTTTTACTTTGCCTCTTCCTAGAAATGTCGACAAGTGCTCAAGAAGTCTAATATACTAGTCATTTATTCAAGTCAAAGGCAATACAAAATTAATGTGAAAGATGTTTTGCTACATGTGTGTTATTTTTATAAAGTGTATAAGGGAAGAGTGCTAGAGTCAAACAGATCTTCAAAAGCAATCATTATCTCACCTGTGGATGTTGTTGTTGTCATCTTGCTCTTGTGTCTCTAAATCACCCGATCTGGTCCAATCTTCTCTTGTCAGGTCCAGACAGTAGTCTTCAATACTGCATCAGTCACCAGCCACCTATACAAACATTAGAAGTTACACACTTGTCTCAAATAACAAAGCAAATAGTAGGTTGAATGCAAAATTCAGATTTTTCTCACCTGAGAGTCATCGTCGGTCTTCAAATCACCTGGTCTGGTCCAATCTTCTCTTGTCAAGTTTATGGAGAATTCACCACTACTGCATCAGTCACCAGCCACCTAACTATACGGACATTAGAAGTTACACACTTGTCTCAAATAACATCAAATAGCTGTAGGTAAAATGCAGAATTGGGATTTTTCTCACCTAACAGATATTCCTCTTGGGTCTTCAAATCATCTGATGTGGTCCAATGTCAGGTTCAGACAACAGTCTTCACTACTGCATCAGTCAGCAGGCACCTAACTATGCAGACATTAGAAATTATACACTTGCTTCAAGTAACGCCAAATAGTTGTAGGTGAAATGCAGAATTCAGATTTTTATAAATATAAAAATTTCAATCTCAGATTTTACCAAAGTCAAGTTGGAGAGTCTGGGATTTACCGCTCAACAACTGATTACCATTCATTAGAAAAATCTTGACCTGTTCTAAATCAAAACACCGCCTTACAGTCCTTAAGACTATAGTGGATTCTTGGTTCTTGGTGTCTTTTCTACCTGCGAATTTACCTTCCTGAGCACCATGTGACGTATATGATTACCCTGGAATGGCCTGGATACGGTCTTTGATACATAAAACAACTCTGTTACCGCCCCCCTCCCCTCCCCACTCGAACTTACCGGTCGTATGTCTCCCCTCCTTGCAAATCTATCACCTTATCCATGTCATCCTCTACACAAACGGTACTATCGTGTCCCCTCTGTATGCTATCAGCCTCGGAACACTTTTGTTTTAGACTGAAACGCATAGAATTTGACCAAAACACACAGGACAACAACAAACCACGTTTCAAACAAAGCTGTTCAGGTCAGGGGTCACATAAAGGCGCCCCTCAGCGGATTACTTGAAAGTGCACCTCTTAAGATAGGTGTCGTTTTTCTATTTCAGGATCATTAATTTCACCCTCATTGAATAAAATTTGATTGACCCGTGTTCAAATGATTGGTGGCAAAAAAAAAACAGTTGAATAAATGAAAGCTAGACTAATAGTGCTTTTTTATCGACCACGCAAATGCGCCTCCATCGGTTACTTAACTAAGTGCAGCGTTAACACGTGGGAATAATTGCCGAAAGTTATTATCGAAATTCTGTCTTTTTGCTTCATTTAAGTTAAAGGAGATTCATCTATAATAGTCCGGAGAGTATCTACGACAATTTAAAGTACAACTTACCACCAAAGCGTGCATGGCGCGTCTTCCTAGGCGTAATTGTTACCCGCTCGTTCTTCCCGTCCATGTACACTCGCCATCTTGGAAAGCTGAAGGCGTGTTTCACGCACACGTGTCATGCCACCTGTAAATCATAAGCAAAATTTGCATTCGATAATCAAGTTTAAGATTAGATTTACGACAAGCCAATAGGCAATCATCACACATACAGGCCTGAAAAATACAATGATTTAATTTTGACTTTCATCTTACAATTTTTTCATCCTCATCTTTCAACTTTATAAAGTTAGGAAAACACACGTTAGTAATTTTCCAATAAATGATCTTTCTTTGACCCATTTATCTTTTGATTGCAATAACAATATTTTCTAGCTAGTAGGTGACAACTTACAAACATTACAGCTATATATATATATATATATATCCGAATATAACCGAAACAATGAAATATCCGAATATAACCGAAACAATGCAATAAAATGGTCATTTGACATTTGAGCATTAATTCGATTAAAAGGAGGACCAATCAAAACAGCGGATTTCATCTTATAACGAGGCTCAAAAATATGCATACATTAAGTCCAGATGCCGCATACGTCATGCGAGGTAGTTACGTAATCCTCCAGGCGAATCATGCATATGTAGATACATGTATATGTATGCATGTTTAAATGTAGGCAGGATTGCGTGTAAATCTTAGCGTTTAAAGTAAAAATAACGCAAACCATTATAGAACTAGTTGTTGCAATATTTTCTATATGATCCTTATTCACGTCTAGGTGTTTTCTGGACGCTTAGAACTGATAAGTCTGATAACAAGAACAAAATCAAGGAAAATATGTTCAGTAACGAAAAATGAAACAAACATCAATAAAAGGCATAAACTTTTCGTTCCAGTTTTTCCACCAAACCCTTTCTAGAAGTGTAATAATTCATACCTGAGGTATCCAGAAGAATCTTTCCGTCCATCCTTCTTTACAAAGTTTACTCCCTCACGTTATTTTCATGCTACAGGCGCCATAATACCAGTTCATCACACGTGTCAATGAGGGCCTCTAGCAGTTCATGGAATTATTGTAGGTACTTACATGCAGGTACTTACATGCAATAATTTCACCCACTGCTAGAAGTCGCTTTTTAAACATGGCGCAGAGGGTCATTAGCCTATGTATCCTTGATGCTGATTGGTTATCATCACGGCAACGTTTTTGAGTCATTGAGCCTGATTGGCTAATACAATTCCTGGTTGGTGAATGGTTAGAAACAACGATGACGTGTCACTTTACGACCAAATATGGGCAACTGACTCCAAACCATAAAGCCGCCTTACGTAAACAACTGAAGTTACGAAGGATTTTCGGAAGAACGGGACTATTGTGGGCAATTATGTTCCCCCAGATAAGCTACAGAGTTGTAAGAACTGCATTTACAGAGAAAAGGAGCCGATTTATGAGGTTAGGAGAGGTGAAAATGCTCGGCAACTACGAACAGGGGAGGGGGGCATTGTGTGGGGATGGCTTTCAGCACCAAGGACAGGGATAGCTTCAGTTTGAACCTGGTCTTTTCTTCATGACAACAAACTGAATATTATCGCACTGACGAAGAATGTACAAAGGAAATCAATTTGTGAATTTTTCGGTGTCATTCTCAATGTCGTATCAATGGAAACAGAGTCTCTGCCAGGCGTATAACTATGGCAATCCCCAAGCTGTTACGATTTTAACTTCCACCATGCATCTGCTTGCTTTCCATTCATATGGTAATGAGCATTGACACGGAAAATTCACTTCTGCAAAGACTGTGGCCACTTCTAAAGTTGTCGTGTCTACACACACACACACACACACACACACACACACACACGAACGCCTCTGAAAACATAACCTTCTTGTCGAAGGTAATTATGTTCCGGTACAGGATCAAACAATGTGGGTTCCTGGGCTAAATTTTATAACAGACAGCATTGTCACAGAAGTTACACAAGACATGGTATATTGCAAGAAATAACTTTATTTGTTTCAATATAGAGGTCAGCCGATCGTCATATTGCGAAACGGCGATAATGGATATAACTTTGTTTCAAGTTTTTGCACATACCCCACGGGTAGTTTTTCCAAACTTCCATCAGTTCCACACATGTATTCAATAATTTAAATTTAAAAATATTTTAAGGTACTAATATGCTTCACGTGCAGCTCCCCGTATTGAGATGTATCACCCCCATGTTGTGCAGTTTTTGGTACTGTCTAAACTCGTGTGGGAAGTTGTGAGCCCAGCCCACTTTTGAGTTGTCAAAGTAATGATGTGTCAGGTTCCTTCCCAGCCTGTCAAAGTGCCACGGCCAAAAACCGTACAGGTGTACTTCCTCGCAAATCCGCAAGGCGGCAGTCATCAAGAACATACCTGCAGGACAAATTCGCAAGAGAGTTCAATGTTACTGCCATGCATTGCCACTGTCTTAATCAAATTTACTTAACGCATCGTATTCAATGCACGTAAGAAAGGTAACATTTGCAAAGCAAATGCATAATGTTTACCTTTGCATATGGTCTGCTCTGTTAATTCGTACACATTAATATATATGGTGACAAGAGTCTAAATCCCTCCTGCTATTGAATTGCAACATGATGTAACCCAACACCAGTTACCATGGTGACAGACGCCTGGTTCTGGTCATTGACCTTTTGTGTTTAAACGGAAGAGGACACTGAGCAAAAACAATAATTATGTTTTCCTTCAGTAAACATAAAAATGTTTTTGGAGATGACCACACTCACCCGTGGACGACCTGAATGACCTGACACCCCTCCGTTTCCAGAAGGTGTTGACGGGCCCGGTGAAGTTCGGGTTGGCGAAGACCATCTGCTGCTTGAGCTTGAACTCCTTCATAACGTCTTGAACCCTGTAGCTCAGGCTGGTCCCGAACTTGTAGGAAAAAGGCGTCATCCAGACGCGAGTGTTGCCGTATTCAGAAAGGTCACGGACGAACCGTTCTTTCATAGTCTTGTTCCTGAAGACTTTGTATCTGTGGACAAACAACATGAAGAAAGCCCATTTTTGCACTTGACCTTGGTCTTCCCAACTGTAACCTGCCTGCCAAAAAATCATGAACATCGAACCATGCCTTCAATAGTTATGCCGCTAAATCCATAGTCTCCAACACTAAGGCAAACCGATTTTATACCGTTCTGACGAAGGCAATTCTTCATACATACCTATTCTGTACCATGCTGGGGTTCATGGTGATGAGGTGCGTCCTCTGTCCGACGTCGGCTTTAAACTGTCCCGCTACAGGCGCCAGGTTACATCTGAGAACGAGCATCGTGTGGAGTGAACGGTTCCAACAATGTCAATTTCATGAATCTTAGGATTGATTATCCTGCTACATGTGAAGAAGAATGATACACTCGATACAGGTGGGTCTAGAAAGAGGTAGTCTCCACCAGACTCCTTTTGCAGGCTGAATAAATCGTGGAAATCGGCCTCAAAAGGGGATAGCTCCATTTGCCTCCAAAAGGAGTCTGGTGGAGACTATAAGAGACCAGAGACAGGAGAATGAATGAATTGATAAACGAGCCTGAGAACTAACAAGTCAGCAGGTCATTCGTATCAGTGTTTACACTAAGAAATTGGTCAAACGATATCTCTGATTGTCAGCAGAGTCAGGCCGTTCAAGGTGGAACAATATTGCCAGTGCCCTCTCAGTATAAACGTCGTGGAGACTAAGACCTCAGACAGACGTCAGGGTGAACCTGAGTACGAACTGTGAGGATATTATTAAAGAAGGCCACACCTGAGTACGAAGTCTGCCGAACAGTGAGGATAAGAAGGCCACACCTGAGTACGAAGTCTGAGGGACAGTGAGGATAAGAAGGCCACACCTGAGTACGAAGTCTGCGGAGTCGATGGCCTTCCCACAGCCGCTGCCGCTGAGGATACCGCTGCTGCCGACCATGCTGCACCGCGCGTAGGTCTTCTTCAGCGGGTTTTCCTGCAAGAAAGGGCAGTAGCGGGGGAGCATGTTCAGTCGCGATAGCTTTTTCAAGCGCTCTGAATGAATGCACGAATATACACAATGCACGAATAAATTACCGAGCCATCAGCCTAGATGACACCACACAATCACACACGTCATCCATAAAAATTACTTAGTGTGGTCTTAGGGAATAATCTGACGCATGTCCAGCCTTTCCTCCTCCCACTGTATTTATAGAACTCTCCCCTCAATGTAAGCAACTGATCCCCAACGAAGCCCATACTTGCACTTGACTTTGATCTTAACAACGGTAACCTGCCTGCCAAAAATCATGGACGTTGAACCATATCTTCAAGAGTTATTCCACTAAATTCGCAGTCACCCACACTAACGCCAAATGATTTCATAGACCTTCTGATGAAGGTAAATCACCTACGTCAGGAAACCTGCGCGCGACGGCTTCTGACACGTAGAGCCGGCTCTTGCCCTCAGCGTCGTACTGGATGGTGGAGTTGACAGGGTGGTTCTTCTTGGTGACGACAGGATCCTCGCCACAGCACTCCTCCAGCTCTTTCCTACAAGATAGGGAGGTACAGAATGCCTGAATTAAGACATCAGAAGCCGACGTAAAAGCCGGTATAGCTAAGACCGGCTTTTACATCTGAATTTTAATGTGTGTGCCCAGTGATGTCGACTGAAAACAGATCCATAGATCTGACATATACTCTGGATATATATAAATAAATAAGCTTGAAGCTTGATGAGCAAAGGACGCCATTGTTTAGCATTTCTGTTTCCCTTGTCATTATAGTCTCTGTCTCTGACACGATGGAAAAGCTCGGAAATAGTACGCAATCAAGAAAAAAGAGAAAGAGAATGATGATATCAAAACGTGGATAGCTATAGGAGACTATACAGTGTGCCAAAGGCGAGAAAATCCCCAAGTGTGCATGCCTAAATATCAATATCGAATTCATTTTTATTGTGAGTTTGTTCTTATCTATCCAAGTCAAAGTTGATAATATTGCGGAAGTTTGTTGATGCTTCGGTGTTATTGTCGGCATCTTTTTTGGTCTCTGTTACCATGTAGATTGCTTGACTTGCTTCAGTGATGGTTCCTTACCTGAAGTTATCGGCGGCAGTTTTGTTGTATACCCAGGGCTGCTTTACTCTTGGAAAATCTTGCATTTGTTTCCACTCTTTGTTTCCCGCCAGTGCCTTCCTTCTGGACGGGTCCACTGTAATCGCTGGGAGGGGTGTGTGTTTTTGTGTGGAATGGTCGATCTTTGCCGAATGGAGGGGTGCGTGTGTCTGGTTTGATCGGGAAGGGTCTATTCTGATGAGGGGGACCTCGGTAGATGTCAGGTTCGAGCTGGAAGAGGTACTAGTATTCTTCGTCGGAAGGGCCGGCTTTGAGGTCTGCTTTTTCCCAGGACTGAAAAAAAAGAAGAAAATTTGATTGTGAAATTTAAACCGTTCTCCAATTGATTAAAAAAAGAATTTGACCCGCTGGAATTTTCGGCCAAATCTCTCGGTCTTTTCGAGATGGAGAATGGTTTAATTTTCAGTATGTCATTTACCAACTTAGATGAATTTTCATGCTATTAATGATAAGAAATTTCATATTAAGTGACTGCACCAGGGTTGTCCCCTTTCTTCTGTTACTTTAGGCTTTGCCGTATGTGAATCTTTCAGTACATCTTTTTCATTCATTCATTCATTCATTCGTTCGTTCGTTCGTTCATTCACTCACTCACTCACTCGCTCACTCACTCACTCACTCACTCACTCACTCATTCCTTCATTCACTCTCACTCACTCACTCATTCACTCTCACTCACTCACTCACTCACTCATTCATTCATTCATTCCCACCTGGCTGTAGACGGTGACACAGAGGGTGACAGTAGGTCGTTCTCGCGCATGCGCACGGCTTGGACTGGAGTATACTGGTTGTCGAAGTTGATGAACGTGCTGAACGTTGCTATGCCAACCAGCGCGTAAACAATCAACACCACGACCGCCAGCCAGTTTCTCTGCTCGGCCATTCTGTGAGCTGGAGAGAAAAGATGGGATATGAAGAAATAATCACAGCGTGTTATGAAGGGACATCACAGCTATCAACTGTTTTTTTCTTTTTATTCCAACATGTAATCACAAGACGTGGTGACGGCACACTCAAGTTTTATCAACTTATTTTATGCCGCCACCAAGGCAGAGACTAAATACGGAACATGACAATACTCATTTTCATTTGAATAGTGAGGAGTGAGAGTTAAGTGCCTTTCCCAATGGCGCAATTGCAAGATCGGTGACATGTCAGGACTCGAACCCGGGACCTCTTGGTTCCTAGTCGAACACTCTACCGCTACGCCACACAACCCCACAACAATATCAACTGTTTGATGTCAGGTTTCAAGCCGTCGTTTTTGGTAGCACCAATCATGGATGTTGGTTGTATCATCATTTCAGTGGCTGGCTATGGTTCGGTAAAAGCGACATCTACCGACTTTGTACAAAACTGCGACCAAGGTAAAATAGTCCTGTGAAATACTAGTACATGCAGAAATGTCCGGCGTTTCACCCGAGGGGCACATACTCATACCTGCATGCCAAAACTTCTCGCCACGTCCACATGCAAACATGATTTGTCTGGGGTATACGACCCCAGAGATTCAATCTCTGAAAATTAGTAAAACCCAAACAGTTTTCAGCGAGCCTCCGGTAGACCAGACAGTGAACAAGGGTGTGTTAGATACAGCTTCTTTTTTGTCCCATTGCAGTTCAGTTTTGTATGACATATCCACACATGTCTGTTGGTTAGGCCACAGCATGTGAATTTTATGGATGACATCCTCCGCAGACTCCAAATCTAATGCGATAGGGCGAAATAAACAAGACGGGCCGAAAAAACAAGGTTCCTACATTTTAAAATCTTGACTCAATCATTGTACAAATGGTTTTAATTCAGTGGGAACATCACATATACACAGCCAGCATCACATATCACTGCATCAAAGTAAGAAACAAAACATTAAATCAAAGCCTTTTCTTGTCTCCTCTCTTTATAGTTACCTGCCATCCACCTTCCGGCATGGCAACAGACATATTTGCCCATTTTCGGCATGGTCACCACTGTCAGAAGGCAACAAAATTTCTTGTGTTTTTTTTTCTCCAAAATCAGGCGAAAATTAATGCGCGCGCTGATGTCATCCATAAACATTACTTGCTGTGGCCTTATGTCCAAGTTTGGTGCCGTAAACATATTTTGTCACCTGATACTTTTCCCGGTGATTTCCGTGGTGCTGATCCGTGATGTTATTGCCCGGGATGGATTAGCGTCGCCGGGAACACAAATACCCAGACTTCACGCACGTTAACGGTCAGCTATTTTAGGAGAAGCCCGAGGAGGTGCGAAATATCCAGGCGGCTTTCTCTTCGGAAATACCAACCGGTTGTGATGTGCAGTCCAAAAATAAACGTTCTTGCATAACTACAATTTTCACCACCACAATACCAGGCAGACATCTAAACTGTACTTACCTTTCTTCAAAACCACTGCAGGGCAACACTCAATCTCATTCCGTGGGGTACACTGTTATAACTCACTTCCACAAAATATCATGCAACAGACTTCATTGAAAGGTTTTAAAGCTGCTCTTAAGAACATACAATCTTTACAGTTTGACATATGACCTCTGACCTCCACATGAATAACCGACCTTGACCGATCAATGACTTTTGAGTAACGGACAACGATTTTGATTTGTTCTCTACGGTTTTGTTTGAGATTCTAAGTAATCGCATGTATTTTTGTATAATTTGTTACCTGAATTATTTATGTTTTACATACAATTCTCCGTTACTTCTGTTTCAGTATTAACTTATGTTTTATTATTTCTGTAAACTGGGCCCCGCTGAAAATCAACTTGTCAAAGCTGAGTTGGGCTACCCAGGTGTGTGAAAATGAAATGAATTAAAAAAAAAACGCGTGGATGGAAACACTAAGAACCTGAACGTTTGTTAATCTGGTAAAGAATAAAACAACAACCAGTTTTACAATTTCATTTGTAACGGGATAGAGTCCCCTTTCGTTGTAGGATAATCAAATGGAATGTTACCGATGCTTAGTTACTAAGTAACAAGCTCGGTTGACTAATTCCAATCATGAAAAGCTCCACCTGAGCAGCTATGTTAGGTCTTTGGTGACACCTTCTTGCATGTCTACAGTTACTCACGTTTATTTTCGTTATTTTAAACTCAGTTACGCGGTGCATCAGAGCTTTACTATAATACCGCTGCAAACAATGTTTGAAACATGTACTCTCCAAGCAGAGGTTTGGGTTTTGGGGGTATTTTTAGCGCGTTTTTAGGCTTTTTTTATCGGGGTTTCTCTTTTGCACTGATTTTTTTCCCCACCAAACCCTGGTGGGATACCCCCAAAACCCAAACCTCTGCTTGGAGAGTACTCCTGATGTGCCATGCGAAAAACACATATCATATCTTCCGAAACTGATATGCCTGAAGTCACCACCGTCACCGCGGATTATATGCCAACAAATGTGCAGAATATTACACAACACACGTGTACCCACCGAATAATGTATTTCCTGATTTTTTTCAATGTACTGTTATGTTTACTGTTTTCACTGTCACTTCTGTACCGTGAACTTATCATTACAGTTGACAAATAATTCCTGGACTTTCTTTTTCCTGCACCCGTTGCCACCGTGAATATATAGTTCCGTGAACATGTCTCTCAGACCGTGAACATTAAGTGAATTAAAGTATCAGCCTGCTTCCCTGTGGAAGAATCACGCACTAAAAGATCCAGGGAATGAGACTGGACTGGTATTACAGTCTAACACGCTTGTATTATGCCCGTATAAAGTGGTTCATGTGGCCTTTACTTTCCGTAAAGCCGTATCAGCCGTTTTCACCTAGCGTAACTTGAGTCGTAATCGGACCGCTCTTATTTATTGTGTTGCACGACGGGTCCGTGTTTGAATGTGTTAGAGATTTTTCAACTGGTTTCTCTGATTGTAGGGTAATAAGTTAATCCATAAAAGCTAGCCCCGGGGATTTAACCTGCTTTCTCCCTGTGCCTTATGCATGAGACCCTAAGGGCTATAACCTCTTCGTAGGTGTCAAAGGTTGTGTTTACTAGATTGTAAAAAAGCTTAGATCATATACCAAGAACAAAACAACATTTACCCCGTGGTTCTCTGACAAAAGCCCGGGTTAAACCCGATGCGGGTGCCGGATAGCGGAGTAAACGGACCCGCTTCCTGCCATGACAGGTGTACGTTTGCGTTAGGCACAGATGACGGGAAAGTCGCTACTCCTCACCGCACCGCACGTAAACTAACGCCGTGTGACAGGCTTCCAGAGAGGCCTGAGAAGTCAAATTTACTCTACACGAAATAAAATCAAACAACTGGGTAAGGTCTCTGACATAGTAAGACGTTACACAGCAGTATCCGGTACCGGAGTCTAGTCAATGATTGGGAATGAGTACTCGTATCCGAAGACGACTGAGATGGCAAATTTAGGACAGTGACTTTTGCAGCAGTCACTCAGGGATGTGTAGTGCAAAACTCAGCTATCCTCTGACGGATCAGCTGAAAAAGGTCTTCGTAGATCATTATCGACGGTCGATTGGTCATAACCGCGCTGACAATCCACCAAGTGACCTTCTGCGGAATTCTTAATCATTTCCAGACCAAAAATGTCCTGGTACTAAATTGGCGCATTCAATAGCATGGCTGAAACCACCCAGTTTTTTCTCCGTCAGGATACAGAACAAGCTTGGGTAATATCAATATCCTAACGTTGACTGGAACCAACAGTTAACAGGTGTCTCAATCAGAAAGTGGAGAAAAGGTTTGGATACGTTTTATCACAACCGTTCCAAGCGACTGACTGCACTAAGGAAGTGTACTTGCATCACATGGTGCGTTCCCCCTGTCCATGCTAATCTATCTATAGGTGTACATGTACTCACCCTAGGGTATCACCTATTGTTGGGGTGTATCTCGGAATGTACAGTACGTGCTTCAAGTACCGACAGGAGAAATGGCTGAAAAGTCTGGCGACGAAAGCCAGGCGGAACACTTCAGGCACACTGAACCACGTTCAGTCTATCTCAGCCGGTGAGCAGCAATTGGTCTCGGCGATGGATCAATTATCGATGAGTCCTGCTGGCATGACCTCCGTTACCAGGCGACCTCCGCAGACCGCAGGCGATTTTTGGTCACGAAAACACCTTTCACTATCCATCAAATGCCGTGTGATCACGTGAGACGTGACGTAGCGCCCCTCCCTGTACCGTTTCTGTTGCTGATCTAATTACCACGGCTGAGTGCCGCGTCACGCCTATGTGCCATACCTGTAGTACGGTTTTATTATTAGGTTCTGTGTGTGGGTGGGGTGGACCTGGCAATGCTTAATTAAATTCATGATGGCCCTGCAACATAAGAGAGTCGATGGCAACGGTTAACAGTAAATTTAAGAAGGCTAGGGTTAGGGTTAGAGATGCAAAGAGGGCAAAGAGCTTACATAACAGTAAATTGACGACACATTCTTGCTTTACTACGAGTGTCGGGCTCCATTGGTAAATCTCGTCTGATACAATCCAAAACCGAGCCTTTCAATTCTTGAGCAATCTGGCGTTCGACTGCGATGTACGAAACATTAATATTTGTCAATAATGCTTAACGATGAATTCTGGATGTAAAGCAAATAAAACGTGGTACGTGAAAGCGATTGTGCTTAACGAAGAATTTGCTAACAACGCTTAACGTTGAATTCTAGCGGGTCATTAAGAGGTCAAACAGCTCGCTACGCCTGAAGGACTTGAAAGACGGGAAGAATTTGCCAACAATCCTTAACGCCGGTAAATTGACGAGCACATCCATTGCATGCAACACTACGTGTCAGCTCCATTGGTAAAACTAGTCTGATACAATCCAAAACCGAGCCTTTCAATTCTGGAGCAATCTGGCGCTCGACTGCGATGTACGAAACATTAATATTTGTCAATAATGCTTAACAATGAATTCTGGATAAAGAAAATAAAACGTGGTACACGTGAAAGCGATTGCGCTTAACGAAGAATTTGCTAACAACGCTTAACGTTGAATTCTTGCGGGTCACTAAGAGGTAAAATAGCTCGCAACGCCTGGCAGACTTAAAAGACGGGAAGAATTTGCCAACATCCATTGCATGCAACACTACGTGTCGACTCCATTGGTAAAACCAGTCTGATACTTAAAAAACCCATCCTCCCATGGCAGGGTAAGCGGCTCCGAGTTCCTTCTCCATCCCTACAGGAACTCGGAGCCGCTGACCCTGCCATGGGAGGATGCTTAAAACCGAACCTTTCAATTCTTGGGCAATCTGGCGTTTGGCTGTGATGTACGAAACATTAATATTTGTCAATAATGCTTAACGATGAATTCTGGATAAAACAAATAAAACGTGGTGCGTAAAAAGCGCTTATGCTTAACGAAGAATTTGCTAACAACACTGAACGTTGAATTCTTGCGCTTCATTAAGAGTTAAAATAGCTCGCTACGCCCGACGGACTTGAAAGACGTGCACGCCCTCATTTTAAGATGTGTCGTGTCAGCCAGGTATGCATTGGTTAAGGACAGGGTTAGGGATGAACAAACAGTAGGGAAGGAAATGAGCCTGAAGGGACAATGGAGTAGGAAATATGGTGCTTTATCGTGCAAAGCAACCAAACAAACTATTATTCTACATAGCAAAAAGGGGTGAGGCGTCACAATTGCATGATGACCAGAAGACGATTTTTCATCCCAACATCTCCTTGGAGATTAGAAAACCGCAGCCACTAGCTCCCGATCGCCACTGATGTTGTGTTTTTCTCACAAAGTGTAGGACTGGTTTGGTACGTGCTTTTCCATTCAGGTAAATTCAGACATAAGACTCTAAGATCCAACATCTCTCTAGAGATAACGATTTCGTCATCTCAATATGACTGTAACTTGAGATACTGTGACACCTTCCATAATGTACATAGTCGGGATATGCTGAGTTTGTCTTCTCATCTGTCCTTGACACTAGCCGGGTCAACCTTTGTACTAGTCTCTCTGAAAATTTAATAAGGATCTACGACAACGTTTCCATCACAACTGATTCGATTTTTTTTCGAGCGTTGCGGAGCCAAAATCCGAAAGGTACACAGGCTACGAATATGCCGCACGGGTCCTTAGACTCCTTACAGGTACTCGTATGTGGTGATGTCAGTGTTGACTGAATGCATATGCATGTTGCGTGGGGAAATTAGTCTACGCCCAAGGTACCAAACAGAAATGGCTGTGTAATTTCCGGCCTCTTTTGTTTGTAGGATGCAAGTCGTTGTCACGCATGTCGTACGCTAGGTTTACGACAGTATATTAAAGCAAGGACATTATTTTTATTATACACTCTGTGTATAATGTCATTGATTAAAGGCATTCTTGGGACAGTCATGACTCACAGATAGTATCCACCGGGTGATCTCCAAGCAGATCCCTATCGGTGTCAAAAAGACAGTATCAAATTTGCCAGAGAGGGTCGCCGGCCACCGACGGGTGGTGGGATTAGCGACACAAAAAAAACCCGGCCATATATAAAAAGCTAACGATCATTCCCCCACAACCTCTGCTTGGAGAGTATTCACCGGGGTCTTCCGTCAGATTTATACGACTCCACCATCGCCGGTGTAGATTAAAAGCCATATCCCATTACAGTTTAAGCTGCCGTCAGTACCTGTTTTGGCTTTCGGGTACGAAGTGTATAGTCAACAGTACTAACGGTTGTTAACACACAATTTGTCGCTAAGTTCGCACGTGTTGAGACTTAATCTTGTTTCTTGCGTCTTTCTACGAGAATACGGATCGTAGAATTCGATCGGCAAAAAAAGAGAGTAAAATTGGCCAAGGGAGTCCGGCTGCGGGGAGGTAGTTTCTTTCCCTCAAACCACAAGGCGGCCAAACTCCCCTCATATTCTCCTATATATAGCCAGCGTAGTTAGTCTGGTAGATATTAAGTGTTGTGTGTGCATGTATGTGTACATGAGACCGTTCACCAGTACTAAAAAGAAAAAGGAAACGGCTACTCACCTGAAATCGTCACCTAACGCGTCCTTAATGCCTCGGTTGGGTCTGGTTTATTGGTCTGGTGTGAAGGTGTGATGACTGCGGATGACCCTTTCAATAGTCACGAAGGCCTGCGGGTACTGAGGTAAATACGGGCTGGTAAAAGACGTCCGACGTTACACGAGTACTTACACCAGGCAGGTATCATAATTATCAAACAAAATCCCAATATATTCTTCTGTAGGGAATAGAACCGAACCGCCTCAGTATTTCGGTGAAACGGGCAAAATGTGTTAGTGACCTTAAACTGTTTTAGTGTCGCTCAGTGCTTCATTTATTCCGTGTCAATGGAGTTTCGTTTCCACTAGACTGATCTGCGGGCTGCCAAAACAGTAGGAATTGTCAAATTAGGAAGAATTTGCCATCAACTCCTACTGGTGGCAAATCATTATCTCTAGCCTGCCAATTTCTGCTAATTTTGCAGCTTGTCAATTCATAACAGAGTCTGACGGAACTAGCAAGGGTTAGATGTCCCCGAGGCTATTGTGACTTCGTGTAATTTGTTCCCCATGTCCTATTTAACGTCCTCCGGTACCAGTCTTGCAGAACTCTGTGCGATTTTTACCTCCATGAAAAATGGAGGTATTGTCTTTATTTGGCGTGTCCGTGTCTGTGTGTCCGCACATTTGTAGTCAGCTAAACTTCAGAACGCCTTGATGGATTGTAATGATATTTGGTATGTTGGTAGACAAATGTCAAGGTCAAATATAGGTCTACTGGTGGCTGACCTTGGTACTGCAGCAGAACCTCCAATTTTGTATTTTTGTCCAGAACATGCTATGGACTTTTGGTGACAGATAGCTTTTTCTCCTCGCATCTCACCCATGCCTTGACTTTAATACAGGAGGAAAAACACATCAATTATTCAAATCTAATTTTCAGCATGTCCTTGGCGAGGGCTCATCTTAAGTACTTTGCCCTGTCAGAGATCCACACCAGATAGACAGCATGATATTCAACACACAAAAGAGCAGCTTTGTGTCTGATGCAATTAATGTCAAAAAGAAACTTAATACCTGGTTCCTGTCACGTTATAGGGATATACACAGAGATGGCACTACACTAGATGTCAACGTATGTACCAAGGGTTGATAACAATAGGAGTGAAACTTAGAGGTAGAATTTCGCAAGTGACGTTCTGCCAAAGGATTGAACCATCACACATACAATGTACTAAAATGTAGTATGCAGTTTGGACCATCATTTAAAATGTATTATGCTAATTACAATCTTATTTGCATTAATAATGAGACAATATAAAAGAATTATTTCGAGGTATGAGATCCCTGATCGCCTTTGTGTCATGGCTTTAAAGAAGACAACACCTGATGCAACAGATATATCTATTTTATTTTTATGCAACACAACTCATATCTGCAGCAGTTTGATTGTAGTATTTGCTAACTGATATACATATAAATATATTCAAGATTGTTGTGATGCTCTTAATCATTGATATATCTTCTTATGATTCCATTGGAAGTGATATATACACGTAAGTCATTCATACTAGTATCTTAAATGTACCAGCTGTATATGGCTTTGGAGACGGGGTTCTTGGAACATAACATGCACCAGCCTAGATTTTAGGTGAGTTTCAATGTAAAAGGCTGGGACCTAGGGAACTTGAGTTCTGCCTGCTAATGTTCTATGCACAAGGCTGGTTTCTAGAGTAATATTTCTCTTGTCTGAGCTTTGTGAATATCCCACATACAAGCCTGGGTCCTGCAGATATCCCACACACAACCCTGGATTTTCCAGGTATCCTCTGTACATATATCTGAGTTCTTCTCAGCCTAGGTTTGGGGGATATCTCATGTACAAGCCTGGGTTTTGTGGATGTCCCATGTACTAATTTGCCTGGGTCCTGGAGATTTGATTTGATTTATTGAAATTGCAACAGTGCAATACACGCGGAACAGAGGCAGCTGTTGCTGGTGTTGTGTCCTGCACATAGAAACAAATACTAGACAGACAATACTCATTTTCACTTGAGTCTAGTGGGGAAAGTTGAGTTAAGAGCCTTTCCCAAGGGCACACAATCGGTGGCATGTCTCTTGATTCCGAGTCGCGCATGCTGCCGTTGCGCCACACGATCCCAAAAATTGTAAAAGCCTGGGTTGTGTGAATGTCCCATGTGCAAGCCTGGGTTGTGTGACTGTCCCATGGACAAGCCTGGGTTGTATGGAGAACCTACGGTACAGACACCAGCTCAGTATGACATCACAAGCTTTCCAGCACGTGGTTCTCCTCAGTACAGCTGCAGCCGCACCCCGTGGGGCAGATGTCGTAGTTCTGGAACCACTCCTGCATGTGACGGGAGTGGCCGCCGTGTCCGCAAGCCAGGCAGAAGTTTGACGACCCTACATGGTACGGCAGAGAGAGGAGGATATCTCCACTTAGGCCACGTCAATTTAATTTGTTGTTTCTCGGCTTTGCCTCGTCATTTTTTTCTGATTTGCAAAAAAAAATTCTGGTTCTGAATCAACTCAAATATGCTCATATTTTGCCCCAAACATGTACAGTTGAGGAAAGTCCTTTTCTTCCTAGTTGTTAGTTTTTCCATCTACCAATGCAGTGGTTTGATTAAAACTTCAAAATTCATTGTTTAGACATTAACCCAGTCTTTTGTGTTGATTTTATCGCTCCTATCGTAGCATTTGGGACTAGACTTGTTTCTATTTTTACTTTTTTTTCCCTGTCACTTCATATGTTTTCCAAAAAAATCTGAGAATGAACAAATTAAATTGGTGTGGCCTTACATGGCAGAGAGAACGGTTCTAATACTTTGGAGGGCCATTACAATGTTAGAGAATGTAATCATGTATAAGTTTGTACACATTTCATGAGGTTCTCTTTTTGCAAGTTTCATTTGTCAATGGAAAGAAGTTGTAAGTGAGAGACATACCTTTAACAGCTATGTGGCATATTGCACATTGGAAGCCATAACCACGGCAGGAGGCACACTGTGGACCTCGGACGTCCTTGTAGCAGTGAACACACTTTGTTCCAAACTCTGCAGAAGGAAGACATTTTCATTCTGAGACATGGCAATACTTTTCTTGTGTTAATCAAACTATTCTTGTCTCAATCAAAGCTGTAGACTCACCAACAGGCCCTGTGAGTAACGTTAATTAGAGAAGTTTATTGCAAATTCACACCCAGAGGCTAATTGCAAGTTACAAACATAAAAGAACATTGAAACAGAGTATAAATAACTAAAATCTACATGATGGAAGGTAGTTGTCTAAAGCTATAGCTATGTCTAAAACTATGTGATTGTCTGAGGGGTTTGACTTCTCTTTTTTAAACCGTGGAAGACGTAATGTACCACCTTTTCCAAAATTAGTGGGTTTTGGGAAGTTAATGGTAAACCATGCCACACAGGGATATCAAACTTGGAGATTTGAGGGCGAATCTGAAAAAGGGTAAGTAGTGTAACAGTGGGGTTTGAGTGCTGCTAATTAACTGTCCCCATCCAATGGGTCCTGGAATTTTGGCCTAATGGTTAACACGCTGGGGTCTTAATCTGGCTGCCTGGGTTTGGTGCGGGTTCAATTCCCAGCAACCCAGGGGTTTTCCTGTTTCTACTCGCTCCTAGTGTTTCAACTTAGCACACTAGCTCTAGCCTTTTCTTAAACTCACCGATCCCTTTGTGTGCTTCAGGTGGTACTGACACATACTTCAGCACGTCAGCTCTCTTGTCCTTCAGACCCCACCGATACAGGATCTCTCCATACGCCTTCTTAAACTCATCATACAGCAGGGTGCAGCCAGGGTCCAGTAACCTGGGGTGGGGTTGGATTAGGAAAGTACACAGTAAAACAAAATCTGTTTGTGAAGGTAAGGTTCTTCTAACACAGCTGAACTTTTCTTGTTTCACCAACTAGTCAGCTGCCTCCATCAGAGTGTAATGCTACATCCTGCTGCCAGGTGGCATTGCAGTCCCAAATGTAGATACATGTAATAATGGCAGCTTATTTATAGGTGCTGAGACAATTGTTTTGTTAAGATACATGTATCCTACCTATTTCAAAGGACTTTCCAACCTGATGAAGCAACCATGAGAGATGATTTGACCTGTCAAATATTTTTATTATATTCAAAGCTAAATCTGTGGTGTCATGTGGCATAACAGTAGAGTGTTTGGCTCAGACCCAAGAGGTCCCGGGTTCGAATCCTGTCTGATGCCGCCTACAGTATCTTGTGTCCTTGGGAAATTAAGGCACTATACACAACTTTCCTCACTTCACTTAGGTGTAAATGAGTACCTAGCTTCGGTTAGTGATGTCCCTCGGATAGGACGTTAAATAGAGGTCTCGTGTCTGGGAGAGCCACACCCCACGCACGTTAAAGAACCCATCACACTTATCAAAAAGAGTAGGGGACCTTCCCGGAGTGAAGGGTTCAAACCTTATAGTCTGGTCTCAGGTTTTTACATCTTTGAAGAGGTGATAGTCAATTGTTATGTCTGACTCAATCCTTCTAATAATGTGGTAAATCTTCATAAGTAAATAAATAAAAGACTGGTGTAGGATTTGACATACTGTTTCTCGTTGTCATGTAGTTCCCTCTCCCTCTGCTGCGGGTCCACGTACTCTCGGTACTGGTAGTCGTCAGGCGAGGAAGTTTCTGTCCAGCTGATACTCCGCCGCATGCCCCCTGATTCACGGTTTCCTGCAGTCAGGGATAAACAGCATTTCTAGCACTCGTATGGCTTTCTATCCACCAATTCTCCTGATTACTTTTTGTATATGCTTCAGTCTCAGGGTTTTTTCTAGCAAAAATTAGTGTGAGGGAGCAGATCACTAGCATGGCGAGGGAGCAAAGTGACCGAGTGGGGGGTTGACGCAGGATTTTGGCATTTTTACAAGAGTAACACAGTTTGTAATGCTAGAATGTAATGTTATGACATTTTGTTTTTGTTTTTTTTTACTGGAAAAAGGTAATTTTGAGATCTTAATGTTGTGTATGTAGTCACTTAGGGTTCATTCTGAAAATTGATATGGGGGTGCTAACTGGTTACATGAAGGAGCGGTGCCCTTATTCCCCGGTTTAGAAAAAACCCTGAGTCTAATGTGACAGTCTAAATGCACAATCTACTTTTGACTTAGTGAATAAAGAAGAATCTGATACAAATCATTTGACTATTCATGATGTACAATATCTGTCTTCTGCTTTGGACGTTTTCTCCATGGATCCATGAAACCAGCAGCAAGGCATAGATACTGGGAAGTCAAACACGTGTACATCTATCTTATCTACTCATAAAATCATCATATTTAATTGACAGGCAAGCAGAAGTCTTGGGCTCACCTATAGTCCAGCCACCTGTGACAAAAGCGTCTGTTTCATAAGTTCCTGGTGAGCCGTACACATTTCCAGAAGACTGGGTAGAAAGCATTACATACAGTTAACATAGTGTTACCAAAGCTGTTAATATGTTATAGGCCAGAGCTCAAAGTACTTTTTTCTGTTACCAACAATGTTATTCTCAGAGATGTCAGAAAATTTGTGGTACAGAATATTTTTCAGGTATATTGGAGTACGTATTTCAAGCCCTATGCATGAAACTTCCTAGAACAGCTTACAAGACATGACATAATCAATGTCTGAAATTAACTCTACACAGGAGGACAGCTTTGATTTCATTGACATAGGAGGCAATCACTGGCTATATATCAAATGACGACATATACTACAGGTTCTATGTGTGATTCGATGCCACATGTTGTAGATTATCTAAACGTTTAACTACAACTGAATCAGTTGTGCCTTAAGTTTTGAGAAAATTTAATTCCCCTATGCATGTTTAACATTCTTTACTTCTACAATATATAAGTTAGTGAAGAAAGATGCCCAAAATTGTAAAACTGCTGTTAAATTGCTTCCACAATATACTACAAGATTATGAGGGCACTGTCACATTCATTAGCACATTGTCATTGGATATTTACATGCACAGTAACTTTTCTGTCACAACATAGTTGAAATTTGTAAAATGTGTACATGGCTGTTCAAAGAATGCTCTCAATCTGCTGTCCTACATATAATACTTATCATACAATGAATGTGATAGAGCCCTAGAACTGTAAAAAAGACTGGAATTATTCCAGAAACCAAGGAACGTCTTGATTGTGGCTACATTGATAGATGAGTGTCTAAAAGGTAACGACACCCCACCTTTCTGCTAGTCATTGAGGGCCCGGATCGGAACTACACACGGCAAAGAGAATAAAACATGCAAAAAGTCCACACACAGGCATTAAACCAACGCAAAGTAAAGTAAAGAAAAGAGCTAGGTAGACTTTCTTGAATACTGTTGTCTCACAAATATCCCTGTATTGTACAGAAACAATTATCAATGCATTGAAGAAAAATAAAAAATGCAAAAGGTTGAACCGTTTTCTACCACTGTGTGTCCTCGTACACAAAGTTATAAATTCAGCTTTGCAAGTATCAATAGGACTACAATTAGTAACGGCAATCACATTAAAATCAATATTACATACATCTAATTTATACATAATATTAGATGTATTTGAAGTCTGTCTAGGTCATCAAGAATTGTCGTCTTTGGATTTCGACAACTTAGTACTACCACTAAACTTACATTGTAGTCTAGTAATGCTAATACTTTCTAAAAGTAAATCATCTGCTTATACCCTGTTTAAAGATTTATTTCGAAGATTGTGGTAGCTTAAAAAATTCTTATACATGAACTATTTTGGCAATGCTTTAATTGGAAAATGAACTGTCATACTTCAATGTAAAGACATATAATTATTATTTTTTTCTGCATGATGAATAATCATAATCATAAAAAGGAGCCAAACTCACGGAGTTGGACTGGAAACTGGAGTTGGAGCTGGACTTAAGGAGTCCTCGACCCTCAGGGTGCACTGTGGGAGCTCCATACGCACAACACAGCATGGCCAGGGTCTGCACATCACACAGCTTACTGTAGTGCTCCAGCCTGGGAGAGGGTACAGAGTCTTAGTTTAGCTGCACATCACACAGCTTACTGTAGTGCTCCAGACTGGGAGAGGGTACAGAGTCTTAGTTTAGCTGCACATCACACAGCTTACTGTAGTGCTCCAGCCTGGGAGAGGGTACAGAGTCTTAGTTTAGCTGCACATCACACAGCTTACTGTAGTGCTCCAGACTGGGAGAGAGTACAGAGTATCAGTTTAGCTGCACATCACACAGCTTACTGTAGTGCTCCAGCCTGGGAGAGGGTACAGAGTATCAGTTTAGCTGCACATCACACAGCTTACTGTTACAGTAGTGCTCCAGTCTGGGAGAGGGTACAGAGTATTAATTCAGGAACAGGTTCAGGTCCGGACCTGTACCCATGTACCTGTACCTGTCCCTAAAATTTGTTTAGGTACACAGCTCTAGCTGCACATGACATGCAACTTACTGTAGTGCTACAACCCAGGTACATGTATACATGGGGTATTTAAAATGAAGATTTACGTATGTGAGAATGAAATTTAACACTTACAGCGTCTGTAGTAATCTCCTCCCAAACGGGTGCTGTGCCCAGGGGCACTCCACATCAGGACTGGAGCTGGGGGCCAGGTCTGCACTCAGAGCTAGAACTGCCAGCGACCAAACCTGTACAACACAACAGGAGACAACTCTGAGCATGTGGACCATAATTATAATAGAGAGTGACATGTGTATACAGGGCTCGAAATACTGGGCGCATGTGCACCTTAGTGCACCCAAATTTGGAGCTGTGCACCCTATCTTTTTGTGGGTGCACCAGTGCACCCAAATATTTCTGTAGGACTATGCATTGTAAAGATGTTCAATGATTCAATGTATAATAGTATACAGCATATTGTTAAGTTAATAACACTTCTCAGAAAAGTAGTACAAAAATATGAATTAGGTTTTGCTGACATTCTATTTACTTTATTTTATTATGGTGCACCCAAGAAATTTTTTGTGCACCCGATTTTTTAGGTTGGGTGCACTAGTGCACCTATTCCCAAAAATGAATTTCAAGCCCTGGTACATGTAGCTTCAAGTCCAGTTGTGGCCCGATGTAGGGGACTAGGATTTGTCATCTGTTACCATGGCTCACCTGCACAAGGTCCTTCCTGCCAACCTGATTGGCTGCCGCTGCGTTCCTAGTGCACATGCTCGGGATGTTGTTAGGGTCCAGGCTACAACAGAACAAGACAGGTATTTTATTACCTTGACAGGCAACGGTGCTCTCATGAACAGCAGATAAGTATAGTAGTCCTTAACATGGGTCTTCATAATGAGAACATCTAATGGAAAACGTAATTGTTTTTGCTCAGTTTCTTCTTCCATTCCAAATACTGCCCTGTGACCTGGTCAATGACCTGAGCCAGACTGTCACCATGGTAACTGGTGTTGGGTTACATAATGTTGCAATTTTATAGCAGGAGGGACTTAGACTCGCAACCATATGTGAAGGTAAACATTATGCATTACCTTTCTAGTTTATATGTAAATCCCCTAAAAAACTAAAACAAGTCACAGCCATAAAATCATCTTTGCATCTATCTTAGCTACATCAGTAGCTAACAAACAAACAAACAAACAAACAAACAAACAAACAAACAAACAAACAAACAAACAAACCCACATGTATGTCTCAGCCAGTTTCTGGTGTATGGGCAGCAGACAGCTGACGTCCTGTATGAGGACCGGCCCGGCGTGCGGAACTTTACTGCTGACGTTCAGGTCCCTCTCACGGTTCTTCCCACTGCGGCGTGACTTCTGTCAGATACAAACATGACAGGTACAGGGTGTCAGAAGTGTTAGAGTCTTTCTCTGGATCTATCAATGCAATAAGTATTTAATCAAAAGCTACTAATGTAGATCAAACTATAAACGTTGATCTGACTGGCATAAGGACATTTCAGTTGGAACAATTTCAAGGATTTTTTCTTTCTATAGCACAGTAATGATCTATTCTTCCTGAAAGAGTATTCTCTCTTTTGCTGAATGATGATACAACTAAGGCAGGAAATGCTTTCCTTGAAAAAAATTAAGAGAAAACAGCTACTGGTACTTGGTTACACTGGTCTAAGCATTAATTTTAATCTTAAAAGTCTCACCAATAGTGAAAGGTAAAATCGAATCTGACCATATCCCCTCCTGAGTACTAGTAACAGTCTGTATTAACTTTCCTTCAGAATCTTAACACGTTACTTTTCCTGTCTAGTAGCAATCAAAGCACCAACCAACCAACCAAACTGGTGTGGCCTGAGCAGCATGCCGGCAGAACGTACCCCCCCCCTTTTTTCACGGTTTTCATTGGATTTTTGGTCAATGTTTCATTAGAATTTCGCCTATTGCAGACGATATTCTTTCCGACATAACATTTGGAAACTACAGATGGAGTGTTAACCTTATATTTGCGATTAGGACCTTACATGAGACGTTTTGCCAAAGTGCTATGCACAATACATTACAGGTTTTGCGCAGGTGCAGTTACAAGTTCTGCTGATGTGCTGGCCTGAGCTACCTTTTCCTTGAAGTAGAAGTTGGAGAGTGGGGCGACCGGCACGCTCTCCCCGGAGTAGATGCGTGAGATGGAAGACTGAGAACTGGACTTCATCATGTTCATGGGATGGAGACCCATGTAGGCAGACAGGGCAGACAGGGACCTGGGGACATGGACAGAACAGGTTTTACACTATATCCAACTCAACCAACTGATGTACACTGTAGTGTATAGTCCATATCTCATACCATTTATACTATAATAATATTAGTTTCTTAAAATAGCCTAGTGTCTAGTCTGTATACGTATTTATGTAGAACTCCTATATATTATCATGTAAGCAAATGCTCCATGTATATCATATCACCTTTATGAAGTAGTATAGTACTAGTGTTACCCCCGAAAATAGTTTCATCAGGTTAGTAAAGTAAAGGATACAAGAGTTTTCTTGACAAAGTTGTTACAGAAAACTCTTGTATCCCAGTATAGTGTTAGTTTCTATATATAGAACACATAAGCATTACTGTAGACATTAGAATAGATTTCAGCTAGATATGCAGTAACTCTGAAAAGCGTGCCATACACGTACCTGTTACAATTGCAACCTGTTGTGCGATTTAAGTTGGACTTTGTATTGTTCATAATCAATGACAAACTACTTGTAGCATATGCAGGTCAGCAAGCAGATTTTTCTAGGTTTGATCAGGAAACAGGAAACACAACATTTTACTTTCCTAGGCTTAACCTGACCTTGGAGTCTGTTCGGTGGTGATTGACGACTGTCGGATGGTGCTCGGGCGCGTGAAGTACACCAGTTTGTCTGGGAAACGCAAATCAGAAGATTTATGTGGACCATCAGCATCAATGGTACTGGTTGTTTCCGGTTTAGAAAGATGACTATTAATTATATCTTGAAAGTTCATCTGTGTTGGTAGAAGTCATTATGAAACAACAGAGACCTGGGGTGCCACAGACTTTCTGCAACCTATGATCCACTGCTCACGGAGTCACGTGTGTTATCTGCGTGACGTCACGGAAGCGGTGGATTGCTCATCCCTTGAAAAAAGACTGGAGTTGTACAGTCGAAAATTTGGGTGAGTCCAATTTTTTGATTGGGCAATTGCAGTTCGAACTTGTTTCATAATGACTACCAATTGTGTTGCTGAATTTTGACATCTCAAAAACCATAACACACTGGTAACAATGATAAAGGCACAAGGAACAAATTTTGGTTACAACAATACAGGGCTACCGCTGTGTTTATTTAGAAATAGTAATAATACTGCACTACATACATGTAGGTCTATAAGGCCACACCAATTTAATTTGTTGTTTCTCAGATTTTTTCAGAAAAAATGTGAAGTGACAGGGCAAAAAAAAAAAACAGACAGAAGCACCCCATGATAGCCAGAAATGTTAAGATTTGAGCCATGAAGTCAACATACCAGGCTGATTTATAAGCAAAACAATAGACTTTTAATGAAATGAAGTTGTATTGTTACATTAGGAAGAAAAGGACTTTCTTCAACCATTGGGGCCAAAATATGTCTTTCATTAAGCATTTTGCAGTTGATTCAGAACCTAAAATCATTTTATTTTGCAAATCAGAAAAAAGTGGTCAGAAAAAAGTGGCCAGGGCGAATCCGAGAAACAACAAATTACATTGGTGTGGCCTGAGCAGGAAAAGAAATAAGACAAAGGAAACAGGGGTGTATCTTGGTGGCCAAAATAACACATTGTTGTACTAATGTCCTAAGCTACTGAGTGCTGAAAGCAGAAATAAGACAGAGAAGGATAGATACATGGCTCAGCAGTGCTGGAGGATTGCCTAGGCCTGAGGGTGATGGGGCGGGTGAAGTAAATCAACTTGTCTGGAAAAGAACACAGGTAAGCAGGACTGTTCCATTGGAGCAGTGCAGGGAACAGCAAAAGTCTTGTTTTTTTTTAAGGAGAGGTAAGGATAATCATGTTGTAAGGAAAAGGTAGGAGTGTCACAGACTGAAAAGTTTAAATAAAGTCTTCAACTACACTCTAAGTGATCTGAGGGCTTTTCCTGGCTCTCCCCTCATCTTATAATGGAACAGCCTTAAACAAAGCAAAGCCCTGTTTAACAGAACAATTTTGACCTCTATATCTAGCAAACTTCTATTCATTGTAATTCCATTAATGTGCAAGTGTTCTTCAGGTTAAAGACAGGAGGCCCAAAATAAACCACTACCGGTAACTTTCCTGCCTTCCCTACATATCTTTTCCATCAATTCCTGATGCAAAATCTTGTGATATGATAAAAAAAAGTACACATAAAGAAAAAAACAAGGGCCGAGACTCACCAACACCACAGAAGCGGGCCCCACTGGTCCTGGGGAAGGGAACGTTCAGGTCCTGGTATGTGCCGTAGGTGGGGATGGACATGAGGGGAGGGTTCACTAATGACTCCATGCTCTGCAGGGGGAAGGGGGTCTGCCGTACCGGAGAGGCATCCTCTGTCAGCTGAACATGAGACAGAATGGATGGAAGGTTTTGTTTAAGTTTATGATTAGTAGACAAGGTTTAACTTTACGATTACTTACTTTACAAATAATACAATAATTACACATCCCAATTCTAAAGCTAATAGTTCTAACAGTAACGTTACATGTATCTGTTTCATGGTAAAAGCTAAATGTAACTTGGAGAGGTATTTCAAACCAAGGATTTCATAATGATACAAATTGTAGGTCTACTAGTAGAATGTACAATCTATAATGCAACAATATGTACTATTTAGCTTTTACCGAGAACAGCAGCCATTGAACTCTAAACAAAACCTTGTTGATTCCATTTTTTGGAGTACTAGTAGTATCAAGCAAAAAGCATAATTGCTTATATAAAGTCTTCTACTCAAGAACATAAATATAAAATCATTCCATTTGCAATATTGACAACAAAACAAGAGAAGAGCAAACTAGATGCAAACTGTGTCTCTGACACCCATTGTTTCTGAACTTATATGGACTGTGAGTGTGGTAATTGCAATTGTATCTGGACATCAGGTTGAGTTTATATGTAATAGAACTGACCGAGATATTGTCCAGTGTGTTGACCATCTGCCTGATACAGGCCTCCAGACAACCATGGTTCCGCCGTACATACTGAAGGGACGTCTCACGTAAGTTCTGGTGAAAAATAAACCAAGATTTTGAGAATACACAGAGCACGGATAGCTATAGATAACTGTCTAAAGTCTACAAGTAGCTGCATAAGTGGACTTATGAAAAATACATGGTAACATATTTTTATTTATTTGGAAGTACAGGCTTCCGTAAACTTAAGGGAACTTAAGTACGGTATGTCCGTAAATTTCTCTGCAAATTGCTAATGATAAAAGTCTTTCCACTCATAATAACAACGCTTGAAATGAGTTGACAGTTCAAACCTCTACAATTTATCCCAATTTCCCAAAACTTGCAGACAAACAAAAACTATTCTTCTTCTAACTTCCCAAAACCCACAAATTTTAGAAAAGGTGGGACATTATGTCTTCCATGGTTTACAAAAGAGAAGTCAAACGCTTCAGACATAGTTTTAGACATAGCAATAGTTTTATTTTGAAGTTATTTTATACTCTGAATCTACTTTCTGAATCAGTGTTCTTTTATGTTTGTAACTTACAATTAGCCTTTGGGCATGGATTTGTAATAAACTTTTCTTAAAAACAATTCCACTAGGTTGTCACTGACCTTCAGTAACGTAGTCTGTAGTGAGTCAGTGATGGAGGTAGGTCTGATGAACTGGAAGCTGGGCGCAGCGTTGTTGGGGTACTGTGGAGGGAACGTCACCACCACCTTCACCTCATGGTTCCCGCACACCGCGTACACCGTGCAACATCGCTTTATCATGTCCACCTGGGGGGGGAGGGGTGTGATTAAAACTTGAAATGTGGCTACATTTAACCATTCAACCTTTTTCGACATGTCTCTTTTGCATGTAAAAAGGTAAAGGTAGTCTCGTAGCCTCTTTGAGGCCCTAGGGGCAGTGGGTTGTTAATTTACTGTGTCCAGGGCACAGTATTAGAAGGTGGAGCTCAACCCTCTCCTTCTACTGCCTTTTACCTCCCCAACTGAAATCAGATACCCATTTTACACCTGGGCATTTTGAGAAAAGTCATATAAAAATAAAGTGCCTGTCCTTACATCTAGCAAGGATGTAAGGAATTGAACCCATGACCTCATGTTCTCATGCCCACTCGTAAAGCCAGTTAGCCATTTGGGGAAACGACTGCACATAGCTTAACAAAAGTTTAGCTTCATCTGGTTGCTTTACCGAAACACACAGACCTCTCATGCTAGCCCAGTGTTCCTGGTGTAAAGACAAGCTGTGCATGATGTACAAAATGACTAATAAACTGTTGGACGTACCAACCACTAAGTATCTGACACCAGTCCAAAAAAAGAACAAGAAACAGTCATGCCTTCAAATATCAGAGTTATCCACCAAGAATTGAGGTGTTCAAAAACTTGTATTACCCAAGAACTATCGTAGAGTGAAACTCGCTACCACGAAGCACTGTCTAGTGTCTAGTGTCTAGTGATGGGGCAACATCACTAGACAGGTTTAAACAACTCCTGGAATTAAATGTGCAAAGATTAAGTGTAACAAGTTGTTCGGTGTGATACAGCCAACTGGTGCCGCGCCGCGTGCCTGTGAAGCTGGTGTGTTATGCTGAAGGGTGGTTATACTGGCTATACAGATACAGACACAGATACAAGCCGTACCTCACTGATCTGGATGTTCGGGATGGGGATGTTGACCAGGAGAAACTCCTGCTGCAGGGTCTCCGGCTGGCCCATCAGGTCGTCCTTGGACTTCTGCGGACTGTCCAGCGAGTCGCTGGTCACCCCGCCCGTGATCTGCTCGATGATGCTGTTCCTGGTGCTGCTGGCCTCCGACATGGAGTCTGTGGTCTCCAGCTCCGTGCTGTCCTGCAGGTCTGTGTGACCACATAACTGGGGAACAGGCAATAGAAGTTACAACAACATATATACCTGGATCTATACAGTAAGCACATCTTCCAGTGGCTGTAAAGACAGTATCAAATTGGCCAAGCTGTATCCATTTGCTTTCAGTGGCAACTCTCTGTCTAAAGTTTGCTGCAACTCTCTGTCTAAAGTTTGCTAAGAATTCCGAGATTGGCTACCCAAACTCAGAGGTAGGGTAACGAGACAAAGAAACCAACTGGACCAATTGCCAGCACACACACGTCAGTACAGCAACAGCCCAATGCCATTTCTAACCAGTTTGCTAAATAACAGTGTGTAGATGAATCCCTTAATTATTTATGCATTAGATAGGATGTATTTGTAAGTCTATGACTGTAATATTGTTACTGATTTTATTGTCCTAAGTTTTTATTACTAGTACATGTACCATAGATATTGACTACTGAGTCAACAATTGAATGTGTTGGTCATTGTTTTAGATAATAGCATTGTACTACATTGTACAATTATAGCTTCATTTCCCTATGTATGTATGTAAGAACACACAAATCAGGGTTAAATTGTTGAAGTCATACACAACATAACTTACTCTCTGTAACTGAGGGTCAATTTTCCATATTCTCAGACTGGAGTCCTTAGACCAAGTCACTAACTGGTAGTCAGCATTGTCTGGAACAACATGTAAATGAAATGTTAGTTACCATTGACAAGAGAGACCAGTATCACTAATTAATAGTCCATAATGATATTTCATATCACATTAGGCCACAGCAATTATTATGGACGACGTCAGCGACGCATTAATTTTTGCCTGATTTTGTAAAAAAAACAAGAAATTTTGTTGCCTTCTGACAGTGGTCAACATGCCGAAAATGGGCAAAGATGTCTGTTGCCATGCTGGAAGGAGGATGGCAGATAACTATGAAGAGAGGAGACAAGAAAAGGCTCTGATTCAATGTTTTGTTTCTTACTTTGATGCAGTGATATGTGATGCTGGCTATGTATATGTGATGTTTCCCACTGAATCAAAACCATTTGTACAATGATTGAGTAAAAATTTTAAAATGTAGGAACCTTGTTTTTTTCAGCCTGTCTTGTTTTTTTTTCGCCCGCTTGCATTAGATTTGGAGTTTGCGGAGGATGTCATCCATAAAATTCACTTGCTGTGGCCTTAGTATATACTAATTGCTGGAGATTCTAATTTCAAAGGTAATTGCAGAAAAGTCACATATGATCCCCTTCACCTACCCTCATTCTGTTTTCTCCACTGGAATTCTAACACCACGTCTGTGTGTCCCACGAAGGTGTGTATGGGGGAGGTCAGGTTGTCTGTGTTCCACAGTAATAAACTGTTCTCCCCCCGCCTCAGCTGTGGGACCATCACCGTGATCAGGCCGTGCCCAAATGGCTGCAAGAAGGGGAGGCAGAAAAAAAGGTCATGCAGTCTTTTCTACTGGCAGTACATGTGCGCCTCCTAGCAGAACACAAAGGTACTGAATTACTGTGACCAACTTGTATCATTACACATAGCACTGCCCTCTCAGAGTACATACCGTGTATCGAGCTCGCCACACTGGAGCACCTGACTTCAGCATAGACGTGGCTCTCTTGGGGTTTGTCACATCCCAGAACTGTGATGGAGAAATTTGGGAAATCAGCAATAACAAAAAATATGTAGGAGACAAAGATGTACATTTATGTACCTAAAACATTGACCAACAGAAAAACACATTTGAATTGAAGACTTATTATTTCTGCCTGTTGTTAATGAATTTGACCTTGAAGTCTGACCTTGACAGTGCAATCCTGGCTGGATGAGGCCATGAGGTGTTCGCTGGTGGGGTCCCAGTCCAGCCCGTGTACCTTGGACAGGTGGGCTGCAATGTACTGCACAGGTGTGCTGCCTTTCTGTGGGGTAGAGGGAGGAGAGATATGGATAGTCAAGTTCACAACTGTCTTGCCATGTTGGACTTCAAATGAACAAATAAAATAACTAGAAAATTAACGTTTGCATTTAGCAAATATGAGACGTTAATTTTCACAAGGTAGCCTAACAAACTACTGCCCTGTTTATTCTTACTTAAACATATTCATATATATGGTGACCAGTTCCTCCGACTCTGTCCTGAAACATGCTATGTAATGTAATCCAATACCACAGGGTGTCTGCTGCAGCATCAGTTACCATGGTGACAGCTGTCTGGTCCAGGTCATTGACCTTATTTGCTTGGAACAGACGAGGAAGAAACAGATCCTGTGTTTTCTTTCTGAATACAGTTACACACTCATGTTAAAGATACAAGATGTTATTCTAGGATATCACCTTTCTGATGTAAGCTTTCAATGTATCAATAAGCTAATACTGGTCGGGAAAAATACCATCTGTAAATTTCAATACGGTCAAATAGATATTATTTCAATGTCTAAAGCTGAATGCTCCTTAAGAAATATGTAAAAAGTCTGATGTATTTGAACTTGATGTATTTGAAATATTTTGTACTTGAACAATAAAGTTGGAAAAGAAAAGCAGATCCTGTGAAGTAAAACAGAATTAGATAAGATAAATATCTACTAGTATATTCTATCCTTACCCTCTGGTCCCAGACCCGTATGTCTCCCTCGTGAGTGGTGGCCAGCAGGTAACTGTTCACCTTGTTCCACTTCACCTGAGACGCTCCAGCTGTGGTGCAAGGGTTTCAAATTTACTTGACGTATGTGCAACAAAAACTTCATATTGACACAACAATAAAGAGACTGTGTAATAGTTCCTTACAGTTTTCAGACCATGGACAATGTGAAATTAACATATTAGTACCAGTCATACATTTATATCTGCTTCAGTACAGCGACAGACTTCAAACTAAGCAACAACCAGTGTCCTCCATCATCTGCAAACGCCAGCTCAGCTGGTTAGGACACGCTGTCAGACTCCCACCTGTCAGACTAGCCAACCAAGTCCTACAGTGGTTCCCAGAAGGACGGAGAAGAAGGGGGCGCCCAAGGATGAACTGGCAACAGACAGTGGAGAGGGACCTTCAGGCAGTCAGCATGAGCTGGAAGGAAGCCTTGAGGCTGGCTGCTGACAGAGGAAGCTGGGCTGCTTTGACTGCCTCATGCGTCACGAGACGCGGGAGCCCCTAAGTCTAAGTAAGTTAGTCAGTACAGTACAAATACACAATATAAGGGATGAGAAGCCTTTGTGGACTCACCAACTGCATTGTAGGCTAGGGACGGCTTTCTTGGGTCTCTGTGAAATAAAAAGACACCAACATGATCATGCTTCCTTCCCATTCTTTTGTCTAATCTTTTAGTTTTACTTTCAAAGAGGGGCATACCTTTGACTATAATGCAGTTTACTCTCAATACAAGGGAGTGGTACATGGGGCTGTCACGCCTTGTGCAGTCAAATAAGAAAGAGTATGGAAACTTGAATCTTTGATCAACATGCTCACCTGATGTCCCACAGGTAGATATAGGTGTCCACAGAACAGGTGGCCACAGTGTTGGCATCTGACATGGACCAGTCCACATCACTGGAGGGGAGGAAGGGCACAGAGAAAACACAGTCAATCTATTCAATGGTGACAAGTTTCGTATTACAATACTTCTGGTGAAGAAGAAATAAACATTAATTCTAGGTTAATAGCACTTAAGTTTGCAGCCGTAGTGGTTCCTTGTTCTATTCTGTACAGTTTAACAGTACTCTCAAGTGTGTAACCATACCTGATAACACGGGTGTGGCCCTTAAGGACTGAGCGAGTTTTCAGCTGACTGTCCTGGAAGCTGTACACCTCAGCTGTCTGGTTAGACTGTAAAAATACAAAAAGTTGTTTCACAAGTACAAAACAGTGTCATAATAATTAATATAAAACTTTATGTACTAGAAAAGAAAGGAGCAATGTTACTGGTAGGTAGGTGGTTAGATCTATTGTATCAATGGAGTTTCTGACGTAGGGAGAGTAGTTGCTGCTGCAAATGTACGCTAATTGAGCAAAGCTAATCCCCAAACAAATCTTTTGGGTAGCTACAAAGACTGTATCAAATTGGCCAGGCAGTATCTATTGGCAAATGGTAACTGTCTGCAGGTACAAAGGAACTGGTCTAGCTGACAACGGTCTTCAGATTCAGATCAGGAAGATATCAAAATTGGAAGTTCAGCTGCAGTACCATAAGAAGCCACTAGGGGTCCCAAAATCTAATCATTTCGAGGTCTTATCAAAACCTACCCACCTACCAAATATCAAGTAAATCCATTCAAGCCTTCTCAAGTTATCATGTTTACAGACACACAGACACACGCACAAACTCCTCCGAAAACATAACCTTCTTGGCGAATGTAATAAGAGATTTGAAAGACCCTTACAGCTGCTACGAAGAAGTCTCCGTTGGAGGCGTGCGGACACCACTGCACGGCGCTGACTTCCCACTTACTCTGCCGAACACTCTTCTTCTGCAGCTCCGGCTGCTGGTTATCCAACTTCACCAGCGCAAAATGTTTACGTCTGGACACGGTCAAAACAGGTCAAAATCAAAACATACATGTATATACAGTTAATAACTTATACATAGTTTGTTACTCAGAAAGTCTCTAACATGACTTTTCCATCCAAACATTGGTGTAAGGACATATACAGACAGTAAGACGATACACTATTGTCCAATGGTTAGATGTTACTAATAGGTTAACTAAACAGGTTGTTTAATAGTATAATAGTCAGCTGCTGTTGTGCCCTATGCCTGCAAAGCTGTTATGCCGAAGGGGGTTTATGCCAGCTATACAGATACGATACCCTGTAACGTTACATCCAGACAAAAAAAATGGTACAGGATATTACAAAAGATAAATGCAGTTAAAGAGCAGACACCTTTGTTGATGTACTAAAAAAACATTCAAACTGAATCTAGACCTGGAGAACTCACCCTGCCAACAAGGCATGACAGCCTGTGCAGTCCACTGCCATCGCGGTGGCCTGGAGAATACAGGTAAGGATTCAACACAAGATCTTATAGCTGGCTGTCACTTCAGCACAATTTTCTGCTGATATATCCACGAACTCTTCATTACTTTACACAAACATACAGATGACAGTTCCATAGATGCTGTTCAAAATTAATGCCTTTGATGTGATACAACAAGATGAAGCACACAAGGACTTTGACAGAGGCAAGTAAGGACTAGTCAGGAGTCGTTGTCCATATAGGGATAACGTTATAGTCAGGAACGCCCCCCTCCCACTGCACCAGTTCCAAAGTTGGACCCAAATTGGGCGCCTTCAGAGTCCATGTCAAACGCTGTGACTGATGCATATTCACGAAATAGGTTATCGAAGTCCTACGGGGTCTGTTAAAAGTCGTTATGTTTGAATAACTCACCTGCAAATCCCGATATTCCGCAACAACATTTTCACTGCTCCATCTCGCAGCCATCTTGGCTAAACTACCGCAAAACGGGCCCTTCGACCTCACAGACCACTATCACGACATCGGGTAAGAATACCACCAACCCATGCCTTCCATAAAATAAATCTATATTGTTGGATGCTTCTATCCTTCAAAACACAGATTTTACGTCCAAATGTTGTTCCCGTAGTTGTGTTCGCGGTTCAAGAACGATTTATTCTTACCGGAAAACGTAATAACTGTCGTAAACCCAGGTTGTGCAGCTGATTTTGGATGGGGGAGGGGAAAAGCGTCCACAAACACCAAAGGTTGTGTCATCTGTGTCGTCTTTCCACGACTTTCCGCTGTCTGTTGCGGCCTGTATGTCGACTAGTATCGAGTCTGGTTCTGTTGAATTGGTACAGCGTGTTTAAGAGGTGATTTTAGTGTCTGCAAAGCTTTCAGCATGTGATTTTTAAAGGGGGGAGGGGGACGGCAAAGTTTGTTTATTATTTTCGTCATCGTTGTTTTTGTTGTGCAGTTGTACCAGCTGTGCACGTCTGTCCTCTAACCTGGTGTATATTTGGAACATATTTGGTTAATCATGTGAAGACTAAGCATACATGTATATTTAGCTATAACCTCCCTGATTTCTGATTTTTAAACCTCCTTAATTCAGCATACGCTACGAAGGCCTTGGTGGTCTACCGGTGTTTTATAATTACAATGTATAGCCAAGGGGCTTCAACAACATAATAATTAACGTTACTAGATTTTTTGTTGATCATAGTTAGGAGATGCAGAGAAATGTTTTATTTGATAATCAAATAGGCTCTACCTACAACTAACTGTTTAAACTGTTTAAAGTAATGCCTGAAGCTATTGACATGGTGGTCCTGTCAATAGTGGGAAGATTTGCATAATTTATTGACAGGATGATCCTGTCAATAGTAGAATATTTTGTGCTATTGACAGGATAACTATGGAGATATAACGTTATACGTACAATTCACAGCAGGATGATCCAGACATAGATCCAGACATCTATTGTACATAGCACAAAATTTGACAGGATCATTAAGAGTGATTACTTTCTTCCAAGTGGTAATTAAAATTTCTGTATTTTTCACTGTTATTAATAAGCAACAGCAACAAGATAAATTGCTAATCTTCGCAGTTTATAGAAGTCCCAACTCATCCCCTATGAACAACGAGATCCTGAACGCCAAAATTAGGAACAGCTATGCATGGAGATACTCCCACATACTATGTTTGGGTGACTTTAACTACCCTAACATATCATGGAGAGACGGGGAAGGAACAGTACATTCCAGCAACTCTGATGGGGGAAGATTCCTAGAAGCGGTCAGAGACTCCTTCCTCCACCAACACGTTTCACACCCTACGAGATATAGACTCAACCAGGAAAGCAACATACTCGACTTAGTTCTGACTAATGAAAGTACAATGGTCGAGGACATAGAAATACGGCACCCAATTGGAAAGAGCGACCATGTAGTGCTCTTGTTTGAATACAACTGTTATGCAGCATGGACCTATGAAAACCCTGAATGCTTCCAGTACAATAAGGGGAATTATGAAAAAATGGCAGAGGAACTTGACCTCGACTGGGAAAAACTGCTCCAAAACAAAAGTACAGAAGAGAGTTGGACGTTGTTTGCTGACAAAGTAAGAGCTGCTGTGGACAAACACGTACCCAGAAAGAGAATCAAGAAGAAACAAAAATTGCCATGGAAAAATAGGACAGTTGTAAACAAGTTGAACCGGAAACAAAAAGCTTGGAAGAAATACTGTGGGACGAAGTCAGAAGAAGACTATATAAAGTACACCAAAGCAAGAAACCAAGCTAGAGGGGCGACAAGAAGGTCACTTAAAAACTATGAAAAAGAAATGGCAAGGAATATAAAAACTAACACAAAACTTTTCTGGAAGTATGTGAAGCAGAAATCCAAAACATGTGAAGGGATACCTGAGCTATCTGATGGCACAACAGTGGCAACAACCAATGCTGCAAAGGCGGAAATCCTGAACAGATTTTTCATCAGTACTTTTACTAAGGAAAATCTTTGCAGTATGCCAAAAGCAAAGGAACAGCAGTACGATGCAGATTTGTTAGAAATTGATCTTTCAGTGGATAGAGTGTATAAAAGACTCAAGAACGTCAACCAAAATAAGTCAATGGGACCAGATGGAATCCATCCAAGAATTCTAAAGGAACTAGCTGAACCCCTGTCGAAGCCACTGTCTGTCATATTTACCAGGTCGCTCCAAGAAGGTAACCTACCAAGCGATTGGAAAGTGGGGGACATTACACCGATCTTCAAGAAAGGCAGCAAGAGGTTACCTGGTAACTACAGACCAGTGAGTCTGACGTCAGTAGCAGGTAAAATCATGGAGGGAATGATCAGAGACGACATAGTAAACCACATGAGATCAAACAACCTCTTTACCGAGCACCAACATGGGTTTTTACCCGGCTAGATCGACTACCACCCAACTATTAGAATGTTTAGAGGACTGGACAAAATGGCTGGACAATGACATGCCAGTCGACGTCATTTATATGGACTATCAAAAGGCGTTCGACTCTGTACCCATCCAGCGTCTGCTGATCAAAACAGAAAGCTACGGGATAAAGGGGAAACCACTCCAATGGATTGGTTCTTTCCTCACTGGACGTAAACAAAGAGTAGTGGTAAATGGATCCAGATCAAGCTGGGCTCCCGTCAGTAGTGGAGTGCCCCAGGGCAGTGTACTGGGACCAGTTTTGTTTACATTATATGTAAACGACATGCCGGAGGTAGTCGACAGCACGCTGAAACTTTTCGCAGACGACACTAAACTGTATCGTAGTGTGGGTGAAAGTCAGGACTGTCAGGAACTTCAAAACGACCTGGACAAACTACAGGACTGGGCCAGTACCTGGCAACTTAAGTTCCATCCCCAGAAATGTACTGCAATGAGGATTGGAAAAAATCATCCCGACCACAAGTACACCATGAGAGACAACCATCACTCAGACACAGTGGACCTACAATTCACAAAACAGGAGAAAGATCTGGGAATAATTGTGGACCATGAATTGTTATTTCGACAAACATGTTACATCTTCTGTTTCTAAGGCAACTAGAATGACAGGTCCACTCTGGCGTACCTTCGAACATGTGGACAAAGATGTATTTACCATGTTATATAAGGCGCTGATCAGACCTCATCTTGAGTACGGGGTGTCTACATGGTCACCGGGTACCTGGAAACTAGCAGAACTCGTCGAACAGGTACAAAGACGAGCAACTAAAAGAGTCCCGGGCATACAACATCTATCATATGAAGAGAGGCTGAGAGTCCTGAAGTTACCAACCCTGCTGTACAGGAGGTTACGGGGAGACCTCATTAACACCTTTAAGTTTGTACATGGTCTATACGACACAACACCGTGCATACCTGATAGACAGAGGGAGACAAGAACTAGAGGCCACAACTTACGGCTAAAAAGGACTGTAACGAAGACAAACAAAAGACTACTATTCTTTAGTAATAGGATAGTCCCATGGTGGAACGAGTTACCTGAAGAAGTCGTCAGTGCGCCAACAGTTACAGCTTTCAAGATAAGATTTGACAAGCACATGGAATATCACCCAGTGAAGTACAGCTACAAGGCACTGGACCATCCACACAAGCCAACAGTGACAACCGTATGAGGAGCGGTCTAAACTGGAGAAGAAAATCCTACATGACCGAAGATCTACTCTACTCTACTCTACTCTAATGTTTAACATAATCTTCATGGTCATTTGATAGTCATGACATGTTGGGATGTGTATTGAATTGATGTTCATTGAAACTGTTCTGTCACTGTTGTATGGTTTGAAATGCATTCATTAATGAATACATAAATGATTTTTATGATGATAAAACATTATCACTATTACATATAAATTTACATGTAGTTTTGCATCTTCTTCATTTTCCCAGACACCAGGACAGCAGCTAACTGCCAGAAGGACCAGCTGAACTCTTTGTTAGTTCAATATGGCACCAGCCAGGAAAAAGAGAAAACTTGGGAAGAGTGTTCATACAAAATACAAAAAACACGACACTTCACTACTACTAGCTGCAGGCACCTCCTCTAGAGCCAACAAACCACATGTTGCAAGTTTTGACACTCTTCCGCTGGAATGTAGAGTTCTCATCTTCTCTTTTCTATCAGACTGGGACAAATGTAAGGCCTCCACTGTGTCCAAGTCATGGTTTGCCACGATCCGGAGCCCTATACTGTGGCAGACGGTCGACTTCACCACTTTCTCTGTAGACACCAGAGACGAGTTCTACAAAGACTACGTTCAGACAGCCCTGGCACCCTTGGACTGGAAGGGCCATGTCCTGTACTGTTTCAACTGTTATAAGAAGAGATTGGAGCACTATGGTCGATACTTACGGTCTGTGAAGGCAGCGGTGAAGCATCTGCGGTTCCAGTTTGACCTGGGCCATCCTGAGGACCGGTTTGGGAGGCTGCTCATTAATGTCTTACGGGGGGTGAACTGTCGGAACCTTGTCGCCCTGGATGCAATGTGGTCACAGACCCTGTGTAGACCATTAATGCCCCACCCCTCGGACTACTTCCCTCCCTACGAATCCCCACCACTGGGAAAGGTCAAGGCCTTTCAGGAATTTCTCAAAGTTCTGGTGGCGGTCGCGCCCAATCTGAGGCAAGCCATGCTGCCGTTTGATTGGTCGTTTGAGTCCACGAGTCTGTTGATGCAGTTCAGGTATCTGACGGAGCTCCACCTGAAGTACTACTGGATCTTCAGTGTGTTATCCCAGGAGCAGCTGACGGCACTGCTGAAGGGTCTCATACACCTGAAGAAGTTCACTCTGCAGCTGAGGAACCGTATCACTCCTGGTGAGCTGAACATTGTTGTGCAGTACTAGTTCAGCTTACACACAGTCTCATTTGTGTAAGAAAGTAAACATGAAACAAAAAATGACCCCTCAATTTTATTTTTTGAATGAAGATCTTTAAAGCACATTTATGCCCTTATGGGCTGAATACGGGTCATGGTGATATCAGGTTCTATGTACAAACACAAGTACTTGTGTCACAAGTCTTATACATGTATCTACTACATCTATAATGGAGCTTGATACTATTATGTACGCAGGTGTCTTTGTGCTTCTTAAGACTATTATTGTTTCCAAGTGATGTCATCATGATAATGAACTTCACATAGCTTAATGATGAACCAATGCCCTTATCTGCACTTGTAGGTTCTCTCCATGAGCTACAGTACACCATGGAATCCAAGTCTATCCAACTCCTGGACATTTCCGGCTGCCAGGGCTTCTTCCTGCGCGGGATGAACATGCCCCAGCTGCAGAGGATATGGGTGTCCCGGCCGCGCTGGTCAGGTCCGCTCATCATCCTCAACGAGCACTCCTTCATCCCGCGCTGCGTGTACGGGGTTCTGGCTGAGGGCGCGCCGGCGCTCAAGGTCATCAACTCGTACAGACTGGAGGAGAACTGGACGCGGGGCATGAGCCCCGAACTCCACCGAACACTGCGCCACGCCTGCTCCTGTCAGAAACACCTCAACTCATGGGCTCTCATGTAGCAACATCTGCAGAGTTCTTACATACATGTCACTTTGTTTCTTAGGCTCCTTTTACTGTATCTATTCTAAGATAATGCTCTTAATTTAACTGTACCTTGTTTTGAAGAGCAACTTCTTGTACGTAGAACTTGCAAACTTCCAAGCAGTGACAGAAGTGCCAGTTGTTCATATGGCAGGACACAGAAGATCATGGTGCTGTATATGTATATCATTGAAAATATAGTGTAAGATATATACATATAACAGACCAAACCCTTCAGTGGTTTTACCAGGAGTACCTTAACTCATAAACACTGGTTCTGTGGGTGAAGGGGAACATGTCTGTGGTAGAAATACACCCCACATGTGTATGTTTCCTGTAGGTTTTCTGTCAAGATTACCTCATCTCCCAGGTAGATGGAAGACATTATATTGGCAAAAGGATATGCCAGATACATGCAGTGTTGCAGCTGTGCTCTGTGATATTTGTGTGCAGCTGAAGATGTCGGATAAGCTTGTGGCACATTGACACTAATGTAACAAAATCACATGGCATTGGGAACACTTGCACACTTTCTGGCAAAGTGGCATAGAGCTTGCAATTGGTTATTCTGGTCTAGACAGATCAATCACATGTACATATCAGGGGAAATATCAGGCTAGGTGTATGAGGCCCACCTTAGACTGGGAACAATATACTGTTCTGAAACCAGCTTGAACTCAGCTTTCTTCCTCACCATACTGGCAGTAGTGCAGGCTGGATAGTGCTATTGGTAGTAACTTTTTTTTTGGCAAGGCAATATAAGCTACAAGTACAAAGAAAATCATGATGAAATTTTTTGAGTCCCCATCGTCTCTTTTTAGTAACTATGGGTTTCACTCTACAATGATTGTGAGCAAAAAACAAGACCAGATAGTCCACAAAGGCTTGCATGTGGTAATAATGCAACATACCTTGTGACTTGCCATATCTATATTGTTTTGGATAACAGAGCTGTAGGTTTATGTGTGACTATGAATAGATTGACAGCACATGGGTGGGGAAGATCGATAGGCAGAATGACAATTGTACAAGGTCAGACACTGGAAATGGGGAGCACATAAAAGTCATGAAAACCCAAACTATGTACTGAAATCTCTGGTTTCTTGTTCAGTATGTTCCATGTTGGTTATCGTTACTTTTTGATGCAGTATCGTATGTACATGTATCAACGCCTGCAGAAGCATGCACAGTTTGTGACAGTGGTTGTATGGCCAAACATTATTTGTTTCTTTTTGTCCACTTCTTTTGAACAAATGTTTCTGCTACATACTGCAGAAGTGTACCAATGTTAGTGTATTGTATTATTTATATTTTAAGCTTTGTTTCGGTAACTTGTTGAAAAAAGAACTTTTATTGTAAGTAGATGTAGTCTGTTGACTTTTGTTTCAGTATCAACAAGGATCTAACTTTTGGAGATTTTACACGTCTCCATCTGTGATGGTTGCAGTAAAATACAGGCTAAGGTCACAGTTTTCAATGTTGCCTTCTCTTCATTGATCAAGCAGCAACATATTTATGCAGCCTTCAACTATTTTTCATTTCCTCATTGAAGTACTAGTATTCATCAAGATGCATTGGCTATGTACAATACGCTGCCTGCAGTTCAGTATAACCCCGTTAGATGTCGCCAGGATACATGACGTTGACGGTGATCTTGTTCCGAATCAAATCAAATCAAAGTCACGCACGATGTGGCTTTGTAAAAACTTCATTTGGCGCAACACACACACACACACACACACACACACACACACACACACACACACACACACACTAGGCAGTAGGACGAGATATACGTGGAATGCTTGTGCTTCTGATCCCATACATAGCTTCTCCTTTGAAAGTATTGTAGACCGTCATGGCATCGACAATCGGTCGGACCGTCCACGCCCTTTCTTGATTGAACCTCATTGAGTCAACGTACTTTATATATATCTTTAGAATAATTAAGAACGATATTTATGTCCAACAAAGTGCGGCAAAACAAACCAATGATTATGATAGAGCATATTCGGGGCTCATGTTGTGATCTTTAAGCCTCGGTCACAACCCGCCGTACGTGCTTTTTGTCCGTACGTTTTTTGGGAAGCTACGTCTGCTACGTTTTTTTCCTGAAAACGTGGGGAAGGAGTGGAATCGTGTGGTCTGCACGCCACGTCTGGCCGTGAGCGGTTGCGTGCATCATACGATGCGCAAGTGGTAAGTGAGTTGTACGTGCTTGCAACGTACGATCTCTTTGCGATTGCAATTTTACCGTAAGCAGCCCGTACTCACACGTGCGTCTTTCGTACGGGGCACGCGCTTCGCCCGTACTCGCACGCACGGGTGTTGAATCCGTAGACCGCACGCAGAAAAAGTTTTACATGCACTTAAAGTTCTACGGCGTGTCTGCGTGCTCCCAATCCGCAGGATTCCGTACGGAGGTGGTACTCACCACGCACGGATGCCCTACGTTTGCCCACGTTCTTGCACGTAGACAGCACGCAGAAGCACGTACGGCGGGTTGTGACCGAAGCTTTAGTTATTAAAGTTGGGGGAATTGGACGTTAATCGTTGGAGCTGAGAGTGAGATATCAAATCTGCCGCGACTGTAGATTCAGCAAATTACGATAGGACTACTTTGTGATGTTTTTTGGCGACGTCTCAGGGAGGAGCCTAATGGTACAGTATTGTGTGCAATTTGCAAGAATTCTAGGCATCGTACAGGAATTCTGTCCACAGGCATGGAAAGTCTACAGGAATGTCTCCCAGCTCTGTTTGTTGACGTGCCCACATTCCTGGAAACCCCTGGGAAGACCTGTCTGCCCCCGGATACCCTACTAGTTCTGTCACCCCGGGGCTCGTTCACTATACACACAGGGGAGGGGAGGGTACTAAGGCTTCTTCAAAATCATGAAATCATGGCAGTGCCATGCAAACAATAACCCTAACAGCAACCACCGTCGCCATGGCAATGTATGTTTTCATTGCCAGTCTTGTTATTCATGTTATATACATATACTGTCTTGTCCGGGCCTTGGTGACACTTGGTAACTTGGTAGATAAATTTATAAAGGAAGAGACGCGGGCCGTGTTGGGTTGTAATCTTAGTGTTCTACTGTCGTTTTTTTTCATGTTCCAGGGAACGAGATTGGGGTTATTCATGCATGCCCTGGTGACGAGACCATGCCACACCAAGAAGCCTGCCTGTCTGATGATCACAGTGTCATACTTGATTTATCCTGCATTTGCAAGACTCTTGGCTTTTCTTGGTTCGACCGAAAACAGGGGTGCCCGAGTATTCAGTGTTACGGAATACAGTGCACAGAATACAGTGCAATTTCACAGAATACAGTACAATGGTATTAGTATAAAGTGCAATTGTACGGAATACAGTGCAATTTTACTAGTATACAGTGCAAGTTTTCTAGTAAAATTGCACTGTATACTAATGCGATTGCACTGTATTCCGTACAATTGCACTGTATACTAGTGCGATTGCACTGTATTCCGTACAATTGCACTGTATACTAATGCAATTGCACTGTATTTCGTAACATTGCACTGTATACTAATACGATTGTACTGCATTCCGTAATATTTCACTATATTCCGTAAAATTGCACTGCATTATTCCGTACAAATTGCACTGTATACTCTGGCACTCCTGGAAAACGAAGATCAAGTAAAGTGGACCACCAAACGAGTCATACCATTGGTGTGGCCTCGGGTACACCATACCGTGTCCTCTTTCGCATTTTTTTTCGATAGCAAGGCACGTCATCATTACGTCATCATTACGTCATAACACCACCGGGCAAGCCACACCTTCCATGGTGCATGCGCACAGATTCACCACAATATACATACGGAACATGTACTGTATTTACAGGCGACATAGTAGCATACACCATATAGCAATAAGCTTTTTTTTCTCTTCTTCTCTGGAAACGTCCATGCAATAATAAGTATACTAATATCCATGCAACATAAGGGTTCAGTAGCTTGGATCGTGGCAATAGCGAGTCCTCATTAATACTGGTTTCATGTTACAAAATTTTCTTTGGAGACGGCGATTATTTAATAATTGGCGTAGTAAAGCTTGAAGGCACACTGTCGACGACTTCAAGGGACTGTGAGTTAAATTTTTGAGGATCAGAAGTATTCTGACGTATCTGCTAAGCCGACTCAAGTAAAACCAACATGAGTAAGAACTTAGTTTGTATCAGGAATACTTGGCGTGAAGATGCAGGTGTGCATAGGTATTGGTAATGAAAGATTGCACTTGGTTTATAATTATGATTGTATAGCTGTTTTTCTGAGATATTAAAGTCGTTGGTTTTGAATTATGAATGTTTTGAATGAAATACTGTCTAAATTAGATATAATTCAGTTTGTTTTTTTACATACTAATAACTAATTACTTTTGACTTATCAAGCATAAATTAAATTAAGGTATTTCCAACAGTTTGCTCCTACGAATGGTAGTTGGAAACTGTTCGGTGTATCGTCTCAGAGTCCCTTTAAGTCGCCATGCGGCGTGCCTCGGAACTGCAGTTCCAAAACAAGTTCTGTAGCTAGCCGTTACACAGATGGCACACACAATAGTTCCATATGCGCACCAGAAAATGGTGCGATTGACAATAATTCAGTTTCGCAAAGTGATGAAAAAGTTCGGAATCAAACCTACAATATAACACATAAAAGTATTGGAACTGTTAAAACACCTCCATAGCAGTTTTTGGTTGACGCTTCAGTATTTTCGTCTTTTTTTATTTAAATTTTCACTCACCAGACATCAAGAAACGATAGTGATCAGTGGGAACAGTAAATGTGGGCCACATCAAAACACCGACCGAAGGCTGCTATGTAGGTTGGTTGGCAACGCAAGTTGTCTATAGATAATCGGTATTGCAACATACTGACATCAGGAAAGCAAATATTTCGTCGCTATCATTGGTGCCAAGTTCTAAATAACGGGCACTGTAGCTAGCTCCATCGTCTAACAGTTTTGACAATATTGTGTCAACATTTTACACGTAATAACAAAAGTACTCATATAATATCTATCTGAGGATTCCGCACGATGTAGAAATGTTAAGGTGTTGATTTTTTGTCCATTTCATCTGCTAAATTTTCCTTACAAAGAGAAGATGTGGGACTGAAATGACTGAACACACGCTCGCTGTGACGTACATACACGGTTTGATCGACTTGAACGACAGAAGACGAGACCAGCCCCCCTCCCCCCTGCACAGTTCCCATCTGAAACGAGTACACAAGTGTCATAATAACTTCTAATTTCCGCACAGTTCTAGATTCTCAGCACATTTTTATTTAAATGACTGAACGGCACCGGGAGAAAAAGGCTCGTATTCAACTCTTACACTCACATCTGTACTTCGCACGTGCGAGACCACGTGGACATTTTGGGACATGCGCACCAGTGCTGATGCATAGAGAGCATGGAGTGGTGACGTCACGAGCACGAGGTGATGACGTGGACACAGACGTTAGTACAAGCCGCAGCCTCTGAGGTTGTTGGCGATGATGACGTCAGTGACGGCGTCGAAGACGAACTGGATGTTGCTGGTGTCCGTCGCGCATGTCATGTGGGTGTAGATCTCCTTATTTGGACTCTTGTTTTTACTCTCGAACTGTGCCTGGATGTACGCAGCCGCTTCTGTGTATGTGTTGGGCCCTGAGGTAAAGTCAGCAATTAAAACATTATTCTACCAAGCGAGGTGTAAGGTGTATGAAATATGCTACCTTGTACAAATGGCAATCACACACTAATGTCCCTGTCCTTGGTGCTGAACGACAATCACACACTACTTTCCCTGTCCTTGGTGCTGAACGACAATCACACACTACTGTCCCTGTCCTTGGTGCTGAATGACAATCACGCACTACTGTCCCTGTCCTTAGTGCTGAACTACAATCACGCACTACTGTCCCTGTCCTTGGTGCTGAAATACAATCACACACTACTGTCCCTGTCCTTAGTGCTAAATGACCATCACCCACTACTGTTCCTGTCCTTGGTACTGAACTACAATCACACACTGGAAGCTCCTTGATTGTACAGTATACGTGATACTATTTTTGTCGGGTTTGACTTCTTCTTTTGAGGCAGGTACAGGGTCTTACCGGTGTATTCTGGGAAGGCCATGGTCAGGGGCGACCTGGTGATTTTCTCCTCGAACAGGTCCTTCTTGTTGAGGAAGAGGATGATGGACGTCTCCGTGAACCACTTGTTGTTACAGATGGAGTCAAACAGCTTCAGACTCTCGTGCATTCGGTTCTGGGCGGGAAAGAAGAATTTTCAAGTTTGTTGTTGTTGATTGTTTTCTTCTTTGTCGTCAGCGGTGAGGCTAAATTTAGCAATGTGTTAGAGTTGTCCACCGCTGTGTCTTGTACTTTTTTATGTTGGTAGTAAAAAAAAGAAAAGTCAGACCGCTTTTTCACCCCTTGACTAGTCCGGACTGGACTACTTTTTCCACCAACCCCACAGTTAAATAGTGCGATTTACCATGAAAACGCAAAGAACGCTCTCATAGATTAACTTCAACGATATATATTCAAAGGTTTCGAACATGATCTATTTACCAAAATCATGAATGTTCAGTTTGGGCTGAAGGTGAGGGGTTTTTGATGTCTATGTTTTAACCATCTTTGTCTCGCTGGTGCTATTATGGAAGGGATTTCAGTAGCTGCACCTGCAGTGCCTTTCTGACAGGTGGCGCTGTGTACTTGTCAATGAATACTAGTATCTTACCGTAGTTTCGTCCTCGTGCAGTACTAGGTCGTACCCGCTAAGGGCTGCTACAAAAATTATGGCCGTCACGTCCTCGAAACAGTGGATCCACTTCTTTCGCTCTGACCTTTGGCCACCGACGTCGAATAATCTGTAACAGTCACCATAGTTCATTAATAGGGTGTTGTCACTCAGTACTGTCTACCATATGCATGCTAGATGGTTAAACCTTGAAGTTACTTTTAGTACCAGGTGATTATGTTTACGGAAGGAAAACATATTGTTTTTGCACTGTGTCCTCTTCTCCCGTTCCAAACACAAAAGGTCAATGACCAGAAATAGGCGTCTGTCGCCATGGTAACTGGTGTTGGGTTACATCATGTTGCAATTTTATAGAAGGAGGGATTTATACTCCTGTCACCATACACATGGATGTGTTTGAGTAAGAATTAACAAAGCACCATATGCGAAGGTGAACATTAAGCATTTGCTCTTTGTAGTTTGGAATTTGTATTATGTAACTTTAAGTTCACATTAATCACATACAAACGTAGACAACTGTGTTGTGTCAAAATGAATGAAAAAAGGAGCTGAAATTACCTGAAATTTAGATTTTTAAAGGTGAAATGTGTTTCTACAATGCCCGTCGTCTTGACTCTCGTCCGCAGGATGTCCTGTTCCGTGGGTTCGTACTCATCCGCGCCCAGCCGGTCCAGGTCGTCGAGGTAACTACACAGACACAGACAATAAGGCAATCAGATCAGAGACAGCACGCCGCGCCACCCCCGCAGTGGTATTGAAGAGCCCTCTAGCAGAACATGCAGGAACTGCGCTGCAGAAACACACACACACACACACACATACACAGACCCGCAAATTCAACTACACTACAGTAATGCCCCTGTCTATGTCCGTGTAACTGATCGTATCTGATACTTATGAACCCTCCCGAAGTCCAGACTGCCAAGTGTGTTCATTAAGGGAGTGACACTTATTGAACAGTTCGAGTGTGTTGGCCTTATCTCTGGGTTGCATAACGAAGGTTCTGGCGAATCTTCAAGCGCGGACGTGTTATCTGTCTCGCCAGTCTCTCTTTTCTTTGGCAGTGGCGCCTTGCCAATGTCCGCTTTAGGGGCTTGCAGACAAACGTCGTCTAAGGCCTCTAAGTTCTTTGATACGTAGGCGGTGTAGGACTAAGATCTGACTGTTCGTAAATTCTTTGAAAATGTCAAAGTAAGTTATGATGGTATAGGGCATCCAAGGTCACGGAGAAACACTTCGGCTAACCTTGTACAGAAAGCTTGGAAGTCAGGTAACGATTTAGCACGGGCAAATATCTACAGGCGTGTTTTGGCTGTGTGCCGAATCTGTGGTGTACTGACCACAATGGGTCAAACTTGCTGTATTATGATCGATACAGTAGCCTCATCATTGGACATGAAAGCTCACAGGCCATTGCGTTAAATGTCTATGTACGTAGGTCGTTATGTATTTGCACTGTATTATCTTTGTTTTATCCACCTTGTAATTATGCATGTATCTTGTCAATGTGTTTTATACTCGTTGTATGTTTTTGAGTAGAAGGTGTTATATAAGCAACTTGTGCTTTTTGCCCAATACTCAATAAATATATGTGAATAAATAAATGTATTAGCACCGATTGGCAAAGGACGTGTGCATTTTTCCAATGGCTGCGATTTCGTCTCTTCCTGCACTTATCAGGAGGATGGATTGATGTTACATAATCCCGACGTACTTTAGTATGTTGATGAGCGCGCGGAGACAATTACGGATTATCCGTCTGATCCGTTCGGTGATTCTTCATACTTCCTGACAGCGCTTCAACCCACGCAGGAACAATCTACTGCCGTCATTGTGTAAGAACCTTGTTGACGCGAGAAAGGTATAGAGACTAGACTATGAATAAAAGCAACACAATTGACACTAATGAATGAACATAAATGCAAGCTTTAAGCGCCACGTATGTGCCTTGTGCCGCTTCTACAATGATGAGGACGCCTAGTCATGAGGGAAGCATGGCTCTCCTCCATGATTTGGTCATTCAGAGTCCTCCTGAGCCCTCGCGGAGCACAAATTGTCCAGTCTGCCCGCCATGGCTCGTTATTTCACGCACTTAAAGTACATGGAAGTGTTCCTGTGGTGTCTATAGTATAGATGCTCGTCACGAATCTCAAGGATCTGAACGGACTTCATGTCACGACCGATTCTGGGTTTTTCCAGGCAAGCCCTTGTTGTGTAAGAAAGCGTCTTGATGATATGGAGTTAAAAGACCAGGCCTCCATCGGCAGGCCCTCTCCGATGTATCGAGAGTGCCAGGCCGCCGCTTGTTGTTCTAGGATTTTTTTTAGAGAAATATGAAGCGACAGGGCGAAAAAAACAGGCCAATGCACCCATGATAGCCGGAAATGTTTTTCTACCTCCATTAAGACAACAAAGGTCTTTTAATTTCCAACTGTCAGCTTGTAATCACCTTCCTGTTTCCAGCCCAAACGCCAACGGAGAGGGACGAATCTACTCTACTCTTCCAGCTTGTCAAACACAGTATGGTTCTCATAATCACGTTTGGTTAGAATAAAGGGACTTTACACGCATGAAAAATGTTCATATTATGTGGTACATTTTACTTTTCACAAACAAAGCCACACTGCCAAAACATTCCGGAGGAAACAGGCATCATAAAAAGGCAATCATCGTTGACATGAATGAATATGTATATTAGCATATGTAGCATGTCAAGAGAGACGGTTAGTAGTTTGTAGAACGTTGAAGAGATTCATCAGTCACGTATAGTATAAGTTCAGTAAAATAATTCTTTCAATCAGTGACTATTAATCCTAAGGTACATACCTCCGAATTTTCGACGACTAGTCAGTTCGTCTTGGTCACGGAATGATCCTAGTCTCGCAAGATAACGCGAGACTAGGACGAGACTTGCGTGGATCTTCTGCCCCCCTCTGCCTCCTTGCGGAGTAGAGGTAGGTAGGGCTTAGGCAGCTCCCAGCCTTCGTTGCGGTTCAGCTTGGCTCCCACTAGTTGGATGTGTATGGCCTCCTTGATCTTCCGATGTGCGTTGCGGGCTTCCTGGTCGATAATTTCGATCGTGTCTAGTATAGGTTGGGTGGTGACCCTATGTCCAGTCTGTAACTGGTGTTGACTAAGTGCAGACTTGTAGTCCTTACGGTCAATTGACTTCTGATGTTCTCCTGACCTTTCCCCCAGCGATCTCTCTGTTTCTCCCACATACGTCTCACGACTGTTCGCAGACAAATTTATAAATGACACCACACTTTTCACTCGGATCTAAAGGGTCTTTCGGGCTCACCAGGGCATTCCGTAGGGTGTAGCCTGGTTTTGAAAACAGGCTAACGTTGTGTTTGGCAAACACTCGTTTCAGTCTTTCTGTAGTCCCTTTAATGTAAGGGAGTACAGCAAAGCTGGAGGGTGTTTGTCCCCTGTCTCCACGTTGTGTGTCCTTGTGGTTCCTCTGCTGTGTTTTTCTGGTGTCACCTTCTCTAAGGGCCCAGTCCGGATAGCCGCAGTGACGGAGTGCGTTCCTCACTTTCCCTTTCTCTACTTCTCTCAGGGTGCGGTCCTGAATGAGAGTGTCTG
>NW_017803909.1:6355116-6397747 GCF_001625305.1 Branchiostoma belcheri | reverse complement strand
CAGACACTCTCATTCAGGACCGCACCCTGAGAGAAGTAGAGAAAGGGAAAGTGAGGAACGCACTCCGTCACTGCGGCTATCCGGACTGGGCCCTTAGAGAAGGTGACACCAGAAAAACACAGCAGAGGAACCACAAGGACACACAACGTGGAGACAGGGGACAAACACCCTCCAGCTTTGCTGTACTCCCTTACATTAAAGGGACTACAGAAAGACTGAAACGAGTGTTTGCCAAACACAACGTTAGCCTGTTTTCAAAACCAGGCTACACCCTACGGAATGCCCTGGTGAGCCCGAAAGATCCTTTAGATCCGAGTGAAAAGTGTGGTGTCATTTATAAATTTGTCTGCGAACACTGCGGTGAGACGTATGTGGGAGAAACAGAGAGATCGCTGGGGGAAAGGTCAGGAGAACATCAGAAGTCAATTGACCGTAAGGACTACAAGTCTGCACTTAGTCAACACCAGTTACAGACTGGACATAGGGTCACCACCCAACCTATACTAGACACGATCGAAATTATCGACCAGGAAGCCCGCAACGCACATCGGAAGATCAAGGAGGCCATACACATCCAACTAGTGGGAGCCAAGCTGAACCGCAACGAAGGCTGGGAGCTGCCTAAGCCCTACCTACCTCTACTCCGCAAGGAGGCAGAGGGGGGCAGAAGATCCACGCAAGTCTCGTCCTAGTCTCGCGTTATCTTGCGAGACTAGGATCATTCCGTGACCAAGACGAACTGACTAGTCGTCGAAAATTCGGAGGTATGTACCTTAGGATTAATAGTCACTGATTGAAAGAATTATTTTACTGAACTAGTTTGTAGAAGATATATATGGATGTCAAGACTGCCTGTGTATACTGTGCAGCTCATCTTCGCCTCTTTCACTCATTTAGCTTAACTCGATCCTCAGAAATTACGTAACTCATTATGCAGTCAGTGCAACGTTGTTAACACATGCTGACGTCATCTCATGTTGATCTCACAACAGTGAAAATTGAAAATCCAAAATGGTGGCCCTGATATTTACAAGTAATTTCCGTTAAATCTCTATCCGCCACTTGTGTGTGTTACAACTTTTCTGGCAGGATTACATGGTATTTTACCGCCTGTATATTATGATGACATGAAAATGATAGGAAATACAGACGACAAATTTCTCGGAATCATAAAAACGACAAGACCTACTAAGATGTTCTAAAATATACGGCGTTCTTTGGAAAACACATCAAACCTCAAACGACGGCATTGAATTTTTCATCGCTCCAAGCTCCAGATGACCCGCCCTGATTGAAGTAAATCCAGCCTATGTACGAGCAGCTTCCCGTAAAGCTACTATTTTATATCCGTCACGTTTGGGGTGATACTTGGGAATCTGCCGAGCACACTTCATGTTACTAGTACTAGTATGTCCTGAGGAGACCCTAGTTGTGATGCGAGGATTGGAAAAGATCTGTTTGTCTTGTTTGGCGACAGGAAGTGTCACGACAGTCATGTATTCGAATTCGTTGAAGTTGTTGCTACAACAGATAGCTTCGCCATATAAAATTCACGTTCCTGTTTGGCGTTTGCCGTTGTTAAATTCACCTGGTTTATTATTTCAACAGGAGCGGACAACTCAGATCAGATCAGTCTGACATCCCTCTGTATCGGTAAAACACTATATAACTTCTATAGTGTTTTACCGATACTGAGGGATTATATATAGTTGAACTATATTTTATGTTCTTAACAACGTCAAACATGGGGGAAAACAATAACACTGAAATCACGTATGTACTATTGCTAAGACAGTGTTTGAGTTTTCACAATTTTTCTTACTCTTCTGGAAGATTGTTCCACAGTAGGCAATGCCAATGCTACAAGCTACCTCCAAATGACATCCGCATTAGTATGTAGACAGTGCAATTGATTGCTTGGTTGATGGAGTTCAATGAAGACTTACTGCACAAAACAAGCCGACATGATGGTTATTCATAATGTATCGCTGTGAGTACTTTGCTGCACAATGCAATCCAACCAATGACAGTATACTAGTACTCACTATCATGAAAATTCATCTGTGTTGGTAGTAATCATAGTAAAACTTTACTCCAACACACAATTGTACAGGAATCAAATTTTCAGCGACACTTTTGATCAATTACTCACGTCACGTATCAGTAAAGTCTCGGGTGAATAAGGTCATGTGTTTGTAACCGTAACTCTCGTGAGATCACGTTGTGAAGTGATTGGTCATTAATTATCTTGATGAAGGCGACAGTGGTCGCTGAAAAGTTGATCCCTGTACAATTGTGTGTTGGAATAAAGTTCAACGTTTTACTAAGTATACTCACTATTTGGCGCTGTCGTTCAGCTGATATTCGTTGGCCCTACTGAAGCACTCCTGCACGCCTTTGTCCGCCCACAGCCTCTTCATGGCCGTCAGCAGCTCGGGGGAGAACGGCTCCGTGTCCTCCATTCTCTGCACAACCTCGAACACCAACTTGGCGTCTTGCTGCAGGGGAAGGGAGAGAGACGCGACGCGTGTTACCATGGTGATAGCATTGTTTGTTCATTTATTTGTTTATTTTTATTTGCACATACATATAAAACAAAAAAATACAGAAGAAAATATAATAATCGAACGAAACATAATATAAAATAATTAACCTAAACAGAATGGATGTGCTGGAGGAGGAAAAAAGCCTCAGGGCTTATTCTTGTCCTCCTCCATTTGACTTAAAAGCATAATAATGATAATAATAATAACAACAACACAACAACAACAACAATAATAATGGTAAATAAACAACATATGAAAAATAGAAAGTAAACTCATTTCCTACAACAAAATTAAATGGTGATATTACAAATGTTACAAAATTATCTCTCGGCAGAAAAGGAATCTAATCTGTGCTAGTAAATGTCGTACTAGGATCTAGGAACGTAGCCCGTCTAGTTCAACACATGGTTAAAACAGGGCTACCAAGTTTGTCCTAAGTACAGACTTCCTTTGACCTACTACTGCAGTCAACAGGGGTATATGGCTACGCTCACTTGGTGGTTTATTCGGTGGTTATCGCACCTGACCAGGAATTATCTCATCATATACACCTCGGGGCGGGGCATTAACCCTTTATTAACCGTCAGGACCAGAAGGGTGTGATGGCCATTCAGCACCAGGGAAATAACGCTAAATATACTTCACCACTCAATGTACAGTAGATCATTCAGGTCAGATCAAAACTTTATTACCACACGTTCAGCCAATCTTACGCAATTGCCCCGTTCCGTTTTCACAGTGTGGTATAATGTTGCCTTTTCAATTAGCTTCAAGTGGAGGCAAGACAGTTTCATTTCAGACAACGTGGTGTCTGTGAGCAGAGGCGCATGCGTTGTTACTGAGGCCTGTTCCACCATGTCTGTGTAAGGGACCTTGACAGTTCTCGCCTTGTGTGCTTACCCGGGGTCTCATTTTTCTAACGAGGTCCCCACCAAGATGTTTCTCCATCCAGCTGAGCCTGTGATAAGGCCACAGCAAGTAAATTTTATGGATGACATCAAATCTAATGCGAGACCCCAAATCTAATGCGAGCGGGCGAAAAAAAACAAGGCGGGCCGAAAAAACAAGGTTCCTGCATTTTGACTCAATCATGGTTTTGATTCATTGGGAACACCACACATACAAAGCCAGCATCACATGTCACTGCATCAAAGTAAGAAACAAAACATCAAATCAGAGCCTTTTCTTGTCTCCTCTCTTCATAGTTATCTGCCATCCACCTTCCGGCATGGCAACAGGCATCTTTCCCCATTTTCGGCATGTTGACCACTATTAGAAGGCAACAAAATTTATTGTTTTTTCCCCAAAGTCAGGCGAAAATTAAGGCGCGCGCTGATGTCATCCATAAAAATTACTTGCTGTGGCCTAATTAGCATGCATGAGACGTCTTCCCGAAAGGTGAAAATGTCGAGAGCGTTTTATACGTGACAGGGCAGCTGTTAACAGCTTGTACCTCATGACCTCAGAGAAAAATGGTTGCAGGTTGCAGATTTGAGTATCTCATGAATTCTCAACAAAGGCTGAAACAGACATATCAGACATCTTTTCTTTCGAAGGAGTCATGGTGGGAAGCTGACCTTGAAGCAAATGTGGAAAAAAATAACACATTCAGTATAATTATATATTCAGCTGTCGCAGTTATGAGCAATTCACTCAAATGATCCAAGTTCAGTGTCAACCAATTATGCTTCAAGGAATGAAAATGCTTTTAAAAATCGTGACACTAATTCGTAATTCAGACTACATAATCAGATTCCAACAATCCGCCATCATCCTCCAATACACATTATCAACTTAAAATTCAATTCACCTCGTTGCCAGATCGCGATGTTATCAAGTAGGTAACATTAATAAGCCTCAAGTAATATCCACTTAAAAAGTCTGCCTCAGCACTCAGATGTGACAAGTTGTAATAGCGTTAAGAATAACGGAAACCAGCACAGTACACAGGTATTCATCAGGGACTAATTACTGGTGCTTTGTAGTTGGAGAGCACTGTCGACTGATAACTTGACGTACTGAACGAATATGGAAGTCTTGACACGTGTAATCTTTTGCGTAACGTCTGCAGCATAATCCGCTTAATGGAATAAGTAGATCAGCTTCGTAATGTGACCTTGCTGCGTCGTGATTCCCTTCGGGCTTCATTTGAAAACAGAGGGGTACATGGAATAATATGATAGCGCTGTATGGGACCCTCACCACATAGGAGCACATCTCAAAGCGCGAAACAGTTCAGAAAAGAAATGTACAATATATGGTTAATATTGTACATTTGGGAATGCATCTGTAGCAGCGACACCTGTTCTGCAATGCAATTTGAACCAGCCAGAATTGCCCTGAGGAAGGTGACAGATGGTCACCGAAACGTCGGCTGAATAAAAGACTTGGTTGTGTAAAAAGAGTCTCTTTACTCAGCTCAGAAAAGAGCTGCCAGATTTGTTACTAATACGTATTCCACACACGACAGCACCGCTAAGCTTGTTTCTGATCTAGGGTGGGACACATCACAAAGCAGAAGGATAGCTAGTAGACTCACAATATATTACACAAAGCAAGACACACACAAAATGACCCTACTGGTTACAACTCAATCGCGATACACCTACCCGGGTTCGCTATAAGACACTACCGTTTCACAAAAACTGTAACAGATACTCCTACTTCCCTCAGACCGTCAGGGATTGGAACGCGCTTCCTCAATCCATACCTGAAATCTCAGAGCCTGACAAGTTCAAGGAAGCCGTACTACTGCACCTGATGAGACATTAAGGGCGCAGGGCACTCCCCCCTGTGCGTCTTACCCCAACAGAGGCGTGTTGCTCAGTAACTATTCAAGATCAAGATCATTGCAACGAGCGTTTACCGAAGCTTCGCAGAAGGATATTGTTTTTGCTCTGTTTCTTCTTCAAATAAGTAAGGTCAATGGCCTGAACCAGACGTCTGTCACCATGGTAACTAGTGTTGGATTACATCATGTTGCAATTTTACAGCAGGAGGGACTTACACTCCTGTCACCATGTATGCATGTGTTTGAGTAAGAATGAAGAGAGCAGACCATATGAACAGGTGGTCAGCTTATAGCGTAAGAAATCCACGACTTGTGACGTTCCCTTGCTTGTTATTCCGTAATAAGTTCTGAGATGACCCCTCCCTCGCCGCTGGGTGCGAATCTGTCGTGACGCACGGTATCCCAACATGCACCGCACACCCGCTGTGCCGCCATTATGCCTGCCGGCCTTCATAATTACGTTCTTCCTACAGAAATATAACCTTGATTGAAGATTACACCATGAACCAACGTTACATTTGAGACAGGTTTTTCACAGTAACAGTGTAAAAATTATCACCTTTGCACATATCTTCCCCGATCTAACATTATGCAACCTCGACACACCACCTGTTGTAGGTTCTGACATTTCGTTCCGGCAGAATCTTACGTGGGTACATGAATATTGAGAAACTTTGTTCGAATTCATTGTTGAGTTGGGAATCTACAGAATCATACAAGACCTACGAATAGCAAAGTTCTTTGATCACAACCATTTATTTTTTACGAGCCGACGTTTCGACGACCGTCTGTCATCTTCATCAGGACTGGTTTGCTGTGCACTACAAGACCTAGTTTGGGAGCCATCCGTTTCTGACCCAGTGAGCTCAAGGAGCCCCATTACAAAATGGATGGCACCCAGGCTGTACAGGACCGACTTCTACTTCCTAAAATAACCTTCACTTTTACCTGAATCCAACCGTGACGATTGCATGATCTCAAATATTTTTACTGTTCTGTTTCGGATAAGTCTCCACGGTAAAATGGCAAGGATCAATATGGTGTATGCATTTTTGGTGGATTCAATGCTTTTTTTTAATTGAAACATACAGTGACAAGACGTGGTGGCGACACACTCAAGTTACACTTATATTCATGTCGCCACCAAACATAATACAAGCAAGCAAAGCACGGGTTTTCATATTAGAGGGTCATATATGAAGCCATCTACCATTTGGATTCAATGCTTACGAAATGCAACGGGTTAGAGAAATTTGAGAAAGGTAAACACGTATTTCAAGTTGATTCTTTCCGCTCGGAGGATGCTGTTCAAAATATCTCCGTGTAGAGTGGTTCGTCCTTATGGATTATGCATTAGCGGATAATATAAACAGACGGCATGAGCTATTCTACAGTAATTAGTGCAACCACATACGTTAGTGCGATCGTGACAAATTCAGACGACACTTTGGTAGAAAGTCAGAGGGAAATCAGAGGAAATACGCTACCTTACATAACATCACTTTGACTTTGAAGGCTGGCTTTCTAAAGCATGTATATATATGGGGAACGACAAGATCTTTTCAATCTCAATGACCTGCCACTGTGCCTTATACATCATAACATGAAAGCAACAAAAACCTCAAATCAGTCAGGGACTATATGTAAATGTAAGTCTATTTCTTTTTTGTCAACAATTTTGTCGCTCTATGTTTATCTGACAAAGAGAATTTATGTCATTTATTATCCTGCCTGAACAATTCATCTCTTTTCAGCCCTTTGTAATGTACAACCAAAACCTGAAACCAGTCACCATGAGGCGCTATATGTATATGTAAGTCTATTTCTTTTAAGTCAATAATTTTGTCGTTCTATGTTCATCTGAAAAATAGAATCTATGTCATTTATTATCCTCCCTGTACAATTCATCTCTTTTCAGGCCATTGTAATGTACAGCGGATGTACCATTCATCTCTGAATGCTTCAATTTTCATTGTGTGGATGTGGATAATTTGGGTCGCTAAATAGTCGTACTCTGCCTGGAATAAGCCATGATCTGTCTTTCAGCCATTGATCCAGAAGAGGCATAACGTTTATCGGCTGAGCATAATCATCACAATTCCGATCGAACTTCCTCAAACCGACCATCAATTCAAACGCAATGCCAATAACCGCATCTGATGCAGCAAATAATGGACCAGGGTGGCTGGTTGTCGGCTAGATATTGGTTATGAGATGGGAAAATAGCACAGAAAGAATTACGACAAAGGGCAATATAGAATTGAGAATGACAGTAGAACAGCAAGTAAGAAAATGCACCGGCTAATGACATGGAAAATTGAACCAACTCTAGAGCGAACATAGAAAAAAGTATGATGGATTTTACTCCCTTAGAACGTAATCTTTCACTCTCATTCTACTATGACAAAAGTACTAATATCGATAACTGTACGCTGAAGTATTCCAGGACGATCCCGGTGATAAAAAGCAGTCCCGACTAATGGGGTTCCTGAATGACCGAACGATTCGTCACCATGGGAACCTAGCGGCCCCCATTGACCCAAAAAGACTGCTTTTTAACAATCAATAATCATATTTGGAGGGGACAATGTGGTCATTAATAATTCATCCGCTGTCGCTTTAAATCCATGGAACAGAAATCATTACTAGGCCACTGATTGTGCTGGTTCCACACCGAACAGCCTACAGTTTAGTTCCGGACTACCTGTCAAATTCCGGACTTCCAGTTTAATTCCGGACTAATTCCCATATCTTAGCAACCTTACATCTAGATAGGCTAATATCGTAAACTATAGGTAAAAGCAATGTAAGAAATATGAAGCAGCCATCGAGGATCCCTTGGGGATTAACCTAATTCTGGAACTGCAGCCAGAATTCTGGGAATTGGAGACTGAATTCTGCAGAATAGGGTTAATTAGCTAAATCCCCAAGGGGTCTTCGATGGCTGCTACGTATACGTATTTCTTACATTATTTTTACTTATAGTTTACAATATTAGCCCATCTAGATGTTCTGAGATATGGAATTAGTTCGAAATTAAACTGGAAGTCCGGAATTAAACTGGAGGCTGTTACCAGTATCTCTCCTAATTACCAGGTACAAATACATTACCGTCTTACATGCATGTCCCGCTGTACTTGGCACAATCTCAGAAACCCACAGTGGGAGTGATTGACTTTGCATTGCCGTATTTATACCTAACGTTATAGCTTTAGCCGTTAGTTTTTATTCGATCGTAAATTACCTATTATTTCAGCTGACCAGGCCAGCAATAGTGACGCATTTTTAAATGCGGATAAACCGTTCATCGTTCATTTCAGCAGTGAGTTTAAAGAATATTGCGCGGTTGATGAAACAATGAATAGACAAATCTCATTCATACTTTTATGATTTTAGAGATGTATATTCAACTGGCGTCATGCTATCTGTTTGTGGTTTTATTGAATCAGCTTTCGGCGTACGTACACCTGTATAATATTCATACCAACCTATCCTTGTATTATGTCGCCCGAACGACCTTAGGCCATGTTGATTTGATAATATGGATGGCATCCTCTGGGAACACCCAAACTGATGCAAGCGTGCGAATAAAAAAAAAATTGGCCCAAAAAAAGTTGTTTTCATTCTGAAATTCACATGGTTCAATTGAAGGTTAAACAAATGACACAGACTATGGTTGGCGAAGTCTTCAAATTCATTTCGTTACATTTTCGTCTTTTCCGTTTGATTTTGACATTCTACGACATTGGTATTGTTTTCCAGTGTTTTGTTTTCAACTTACGGTATATATTTGCTCATTTTGCAACTGTCCAACCTAGCCTTATATGTATTAGTCGCCCGAACGACCTTAGATGAAGAGGGCTGATTGGTCAAAAGCTTACACAGGCAGAAGAAAGCGATCGTCTCTTTGAAAACATCAAAACACGGCAGATCAGTGCCTGGTGATGAATTTTTTGGGGAGGGGGGATCAGTTCATGAAAGAACACTAGATTATTGATATCTATGCTTGATGGTCCCCAGCTCCCTGATATAGAACACGGTATATTTTACCGGTGTACCCACACAAGGTATTGAATCCGTATAAATTGCAAAAGACACAATGATATTTGGGGGGCACTGCAAATATCAATCTACATAAGCTGGATGCGACCGTTGGATGATTGGCTTCGTAGGTTTAATAACTATTGCAGCGGGACCATTTGGACTAAAATGTCTCGTAATATATTCTTTAAAAATGAGGTCTTAAAAATCTAATTTCTTGTTACTCGAACACTTAAGTGTCAAATAAAAGTCTTATAATACTGTGGTTTTATCATGAAACGACGCTCTCGTCATCTAGCCTCCGTAGCAGGCTTATAGAACTGGGGGTTTGGTGGTCTTCTGCTGTTTTCTCAGTTAAAAAAAACGTGGGTAATTCAACCAGGCCGGCTATGTTGTCTATATGCAATCAGGAAATAGCACATAAAAGCTCCCAAAGACCATGAAGACCCCCAAAACCCTCAGTATTTGGCATGCTATGGAGGCTACCCGTCATCACTTTTGTACCTTTCTTTCAAATGTATAGGCACGTTACCACGGTTCATGTTTCATTTTAAAGTGAGTTTCACCACATTTTGACCTGCCTATTAATGCCCAACATTAACAACGCGCGAGGGTTTAAGTGGAATATTCTCTACCATTGTAGCGCGCAATGTTACAGCCTGGGCCCCGCTGTAATGATATAAACCGCTGATATAGCCCTCTAAGTGGAGACTATTATCTGATGGTATAAAAGTAGTCTGACGCAGAGGCTCATTAAAAGATGTATTTTGAGGCACGGCCCAATACATGTTACTGCACTGTCAATCTCACTGCGGTCTCTTTTATATCGTGCACTGTGCGTCATAGCTATGTAACCGTTTACATGAAACCACAGATAATGGCTCTTAATTCTACAACCTTGATCTATTTTTACAATGCAGTCGTGACCCATTATTTTACGTCTTGCTTCATTGACCGTGCATATTGATCGCACGTGTCTACAGGCATTCTTCAGGGTATGTGCAGTAAAACAGCATGTCCTCACGTTCACTACCAGTATAACATAGCCTTTATCTTGATTAGTTTTGTTTTACCGTCCATTCAACACAAATCCACAGCGGAGAGATACTGCAATAAGGCCACAGCAAGTAATCTTTATGGATGACATCAACGCGCGCATTGATTTTCGCCTGATTTTTGAAAAAGAAAAGAAATTTTGTTGCCTTGTGACAGTGGTCAACGTGCCGAAAATGGGCAAGGATGTCTGCTGCCATGCCGGAAGGTGGATGGCAGATAACTATGAGGAGAGGAGACAAGGAAAGGCTCTGATTTAATACTTTGATGCAGTGATATGTGATGCTGGCTGTGTATGTGTGATGTTCCTACTGAATCAAAACCATTTTTACAACGGTTGAGTCAAAATTACAAATTGTAGGAACCTTGTTTTTTTCGGCCCGCCTTGTTTTTTTTCGCCCGCTCGCATTAGATTTGGAATCTGCGGAGGATGTCATCCATAAAATTTCCTTATTGTGGCCTAAATACAAGAAAGAGGCTATCGCGGATCCATACAGCAGGGTTTTATCAGGTCATCTGTGGACGTAATTTGCCTCCAGCAGAGCGGCTACCTTTACACAGACTGACCTGCAACATTTCATATCGATAAATCAAAGACAATCGCTCGTTCTCTTTACGTGCAATGGTCGGATTGATTGGCTGTAAATTCTGCAGTTTTTGCTGCTATAATGATGTTAACGAAACATGGCCGTAGCCATACGGGCCCGCTGCACGATCACGGCCATTAGATATTTAGCCTGTGTACCAGCGGGGCAGAAAATGCATTAGTATCGATCTGACATTGGAGGGTGCTACTTTCCCTGGTCCCGCATCTCCTTTTAGGGCGTTAGTATCGGAAGGTACATTACAAAATACATTTGATTCCAAGTGAAAATGCCGCTTTTCTTTCACATTATTTTTGTCATCGGAAAATCATTTCCCCCTAAAATTCGAGAACTTACAGAGTGTAAAATGTTGTTCTTGTATCTAGAAGGATATCCATCATTCCCATACACTTTTGAAATTTTTGCTACAGAATTATTTCCTGAAAGAGACGGCCCCAATTGTGTGCAGAATCGTATTGAGACACCATATCCATCTGGAAGCCGAGCTATTTTTTCTCATCCGTGTAAAGCCCGTGCCTTTACGTGGCCGGCGGCGGAGTGGGGAGAGCTCTCAGGCGGGCTGCTGGCGCGGGGCTGATAAGCCAGCATCCGGGTCGGCTCCCGCTCGTCGGGAGTTGATTGACAGCTCAGTCTGACAACAAAAGCCACCACGGACCTCAAAGAAATTATTTTAAAGTCCCAAGGACTCCAGGCTGGCTAAAGTGGACGCTTTTCATTGTCTCCATCGCATATGTGTGCTTGTATAAGACGATTTCGGAAAGTGGTGCGACACGCTTTGTGTTTATCTTTACCTTAAACTGGTGACACTGATTGGTTTCTACCACAGCTGTATATCCGTCTTGAACGAAACTGTAGCCTGAGACGACATGATTCCTCAGTAACGCAACCATATACATCTACCATATTTGCTTTAGGTGCTGGCTCTTAGGATAATTTACACTGAACGTCTGCCATCTGAATTTATTTCAGAATATTGAAAAAGGAACGCCGCCTTTATATATATTACGAGCCAAGCTCGCCTGATATATACGACATAATCATAGTTTGTTGCATTAGGAACGGTAATATTTTCGCTACTACTTTCATTCAGGGCTAATTTGAATTCGCGGTGCAATTTTAGGAATTTTAAAAAGGGGATGCCTACTGACGATTGATTGATTGATTGATTGATTGATTGATTGATTGGATTAATGTTTGAGCAAACAGGGTTCAGACTTGAACAATACAGTCTGACGTAGCTAACCAGCAACGTCACGATAAATGATACTTATCATGAAAGTTCATCTGTGTTGGTTGTGATCATAGTAAAGTGTTGAACTTTATTCCACCACAAAGGTTACACAGAGATCAAATTTTCAACGACCACTGTCACCTTTATCAGGATAATAAATGAACAATCACTTCAAAACGTGATCTCGCGAGGGTACGGTTACAGACACGTGACCTTATTCACACGAGCGAAAATGATATTTGGTGAGTAGCAGTTGTTGAAAGGATTTCAAGTTCTTATTTGCATAATCAATGAGAAACATTTCTAATTTGTCAGATGTAACGGTTAACATCATCAAGGTATGAGGTCGTGGAGCTCTAGTTTAGACTATAACAACTGTAAATATACTGATAAAATAATGATATACACAGCCTTTGTTCTCTGACTGCAAATTCTATATTCCAATCTACTGAACGATATTTCACCGTTTGAAATGGATGTTCAATATGGCGGCTGTAACGTTTCATGTACGATAAGATTGCCAGCAGCACAGCCAGCGGATTCCAATATGGTTTAGAGGAAGCTTACGTATGCAATATCAAGTCAACTCATACGAAAAATGACCCAGTTAAATCTGCCATGTGTACAATACACCGCTGATAAAGGCCTGTCCTTGGTGCTGAAGATTTAGCATCGCTGGGAAGGTCGACTTCATTCAGAAAAAGGCCTTGAGGTTTGACCGAAATCTGTTACAACGAAATCTGTCCTCATCTACGTCCTTTCGTAGTTATTTTGTATCCCGAGTTGAAAAAAAAACGCTACTATGTGTTGAAGACCTAGATGTTAGCACGGAATATAGACATTGTAAATATGTGTCAGTCTTTGTTTCAACTGGACCAGGTATGTTTTTCATGTGCAATGTACACACACAGTTTCGTCGTTTCACTATCATTCTTCACCATCATCGCCACTGCTTCTCTATAAAGGTTAAGTGTTCACGAAATCCAGTCGTCAATATAGTTTGACCTACATGATTTTCCTGTCAGGTACTCTCCACGTCAGTTTTCTATAGCCACAGATATATAAGGATGCCCTGCTACTCTTTTTGCATTAATATGAAGGATCTCCCAACCTGGTGAGTTACACTATTTGGCAATTTAGCCAGTTATGCAATTCAGACCCAGTGGCTATAAGATTATTAGAGGGGAAAGAAAGCAGTGATATTCTCCTGACTGACTGACTGCTGGCGTGAGGGTGATCGGAGCCATTAATCTGGCAAACGGCGGCCAGAATAACTAATGTGAAGCTTGCAGGAAGACGACACAAGAGACAGATCAGGTCAAGTTTATTTGATTACATGGATGACATCCTCTGGGAACCCCAAAACTGATGCGAGCGTGGGAATAACAAAAAAAACTTATCATTATGAAATCTACGTTGTTTTGAAGGTTAAACTAATGACACAGAATATAGTTTGGCAAATAATCTAGTCGTCAAATTCATTTCTTTACATTTTCGTCTTTTTCGTTTGATTTTCGCATTTGCTGATTTTGCAACTATTTTGTACGATTTACAGTATGGTTGAAATTTCTTTTTTGGAAACGGCCGAAAATTCATGCGTGCGGGGATGTCATCCATATAATCAAATCAACATGGCCTTAGCTGCATATATTGGCAGTTACGTGCAGAACTGACGCGTGTTTGAAAGCCTAACGGTCTTCCTACCGACCTGCGCGAAGTTTAGTCACGGTTGACATGATGTCTTCTGACAAGTCGGCGGCCATATTGGATCTGGAGAACGCCGTGTAATAAATGTAACGCCGTAACATGTCAAACACGTCTGTCAGTTTGAAATCTGTGTTTCCAATATTTTGTCGTGTAATCATCGTTTCCAGGCGCCTGTTTGTTGTAGCCTCTACCAGGCTTCGGGAGGCGGCTGGAAAGAGTAGAAATCGACCAAATAGAGAGATAGCATGCCAAGGGAGTTTGGTCGACTGGAGAAAACAGTTTGCCGCTCCCTCCATACTCCTTTGGCATGCTATCTCTCTATTTGGCCGATTTCTACTTTTTCCAGCCGCCTCCCGAAGCCTGATAGAGGCTATGATTGTTGTACGGCCGGTGTCTACGGTAAGGGCAATATCAAGTAAGGCCTACTTAGCCTGAAGTCAGCAATTTTAGCTTTAGGACAATCTCTTGGTCAAAGAAAGAAGCGACAGTGGTTTAATGAGCTGACGTCCGTCCTTCTGCCCACCCGGGTAGTTTCATTATATCTCAGTGGCCATCAGACCTGTACAGGGCCATTCTCATTGACGCTTCTCTCAGAAGGCCTACATTACAGTAACGCCTCGCTAGGGCAAAGGGAGCGTCGCACAAGTTCGCATGGCTTTAATTTCAAAGTCGAGACTGTTTCAATCTTTAAAATCATTATGTTGTTGACAAGTTCGATGTTCATCTCTAAGATGGATACAATCTTTCACATTTGTAGAAGGGTTTGAACTTATGATTAAGGTTCAGACGCCATATTATTAAAGGTCTTTCAAATAACACCGGGTCTCTTTATGGTAACTAAATCTTACATGTATCCCAAAATATTATCCCAAATCCCTGGACTGAAATTTGCGTATGCCAAGATTTCTCCTCGTGTTTTACAATGTGATCACACCGAAGCTTGGAGATTCTTTTCGCCTAATTACGCCCTCCAGCTTATCTTGACTTATTACCCCTTTGACTTGTTATGAGCGCACGCAATTTTCACATAGCAACAAACAATCCAAACGTCATTCTGACAGGATATTGGATCTTGGCGACATGGAAGAGTCTTGTAATTTGTTCCCGCGGCCTTGCGAGTATGAAAGGTGCCGCCGCTGGTCAGAGTAATTGGAGAGTTTCACCCCGGGGAAGTCGGCGTGTCCCATGACTGTTTGATGGGACCGGCTCGTGCTGTGTCAATCCCCGTGCCGGGGGAGGATCAAGGAGAAAGTCTCCCATATTCTTATGCCGAGCGTAGGGTGGTGCCATCTCCATTTCTGTAGCCCTTGGGCGACACACAGCTGTACAAGGGGACACTACAGCAGATCTCATATGTACTGAGCGCTAAGCAGAGAATTAGCGAAAGAAGTGTGTACCATTTTTTAAGTCTTTGGGGGGACACTACAGCAGGGGGTTAGTCTGCTTGTAGTGCTGTGTGTTTGACCTTCCCACACTCTTTCTCATACGTGCTGAGTGCTAAGCAGAGGAAGAAGTCTTTGGTATGACCCGGCTGGGGTATGAACCTGCCGGTTACAAAGCGAGCACTCTACCAATTGAGCTATTGCCCAGGATCAAGGGGGTTGATAAAAAAAACCGCGACGTGTGTGAGGATGAGAAACTGAAAGGAGCCCGGTGACTCACGGCTTCCTGTCGTTCTGAGGAACAAAAATCGTTTCCTGTCGCTTTGAAAAACGAAACACCGTCACGGATGTACTGTGACGATTAGTGACGACTACAGAACTCTTTCCTTCACCAGTCAATCAGACTCTATAACCAGACTGCACGGATAGAGTCTGGCACAAGATAATGAAGCTTGTAAATATCTGGGTTGTACAGTAACTGTACTGTTTTTATAGTTTTTGTAAATATATGATATTTGACATTTTGTATACATGTAAATATACCACCGCTATTCAGGCAACATTGTATGCCATGTTTGTCTGTTATGTTATGTTGATAAAGAATTGAACTGAATTAATGGAGTCAGAGGAGGGATTTTTGGAGGACAGTTGTTCTGAATAAAAAAAAATCCAACATCATGTGAGCCTTGGGAAAGTATTCACGGAAAATAATCATTGCTTTCGCGCTAGACCATGTCTGCTCCCAGGTCAGCCGCGTGGGCCCTGAGAAGGCTAACGTTAACGCCTGTACATTATTTCCCCATCTACGCAACAAAGACTGAAATCTAGGGCAGAGGTCTGAGACTGATCCGCGGACTCACCTGTAAAAAAAGCAATTGACCCCGTTTGCTTTTGATCCCCGCCCCCTGTAGCCTCAGTCGGCCGCAGATCAATAAATATTCCCCACCGACGCCTAATGACTGGGAAAGGGCCAAGCCTGGCTAATAACTATGTAGAATAACGAGGAATCATATTTGCTAGCCTCCACCAGGCCTTTCTAAAATTGGCCGAGGGAATCCGGCCGCGGGGAGGTAGTTTCTTGCGCGGCCTGTCAAACCTACAAGGCGGCCAAACTCCAAACTGGCAATTATTCTCCTATATAAAGCCAGCGTAGTTAGTCTGGTAGAGACTACATATGTGCCCCCCTTTCTGGGCCGAGTTGTTCTACAGGTTACTTAGTCTGGGTGTGAAAACGTTTCCCGATGCGGTCGGATTTCAGAGGGACACAGTAGAACGGGGTGGTTGTGATTAATGTGGCTTCTGTTCCGTCCATGGGTTTATACAATGCCTGTCATTTTTACCCTGCTGTCACGGATGGTATTAGCGGTTATTAGAGTCCATCGTTACCACAGGGGATCGTTCTGACCATCTAAAATTGATCTTTATTCGTGACATTCGTGACACCAAAAAGCACACCTTACAGCAGGGATGGGGCTCCCTGAATTGCAAATAGATTGCGTACAAAAATTACAAATTACAGCGGACAATTAGAAATTACAAATTACAATCTACCGTCGACGTCGTCTGTTTGTCAATGTAGTTATAACGTCTACGGTGATTACAATAAAGTATGACATTACTAGTCTTATATTTCATTTTTTAACTTTACGAAATCACCCGTCTTTATGCAGGGTTGTTTTTATTAAATTATAACCAAATTGAAAGGGGTTGCTATCTATGCATGTTTTCTATGCGATAGAAGGACACTTCTTTGTTTAACAATTTTACACAATGTACTAACACACATCACCTAGCAAAGTATTGCATTTGCGTTTGCCATTATTGCCTCCTGTTGTGCTACAATTCATCAAAGCAGGAGTGTCCTAACTCCATAAACAAGATAAATACTGGCTTGGAGTGTCCACACAGAAACAACAGTTGACCTCGATTCTTGTGTGCGTGTTTTATTCATGAACCAAATGGAGCGATAATCAATTTTACAGGGAGGGTTTTAAACGGCGAAGGAGACGAAGAACCATCCCCACGATTCAATTACTCCGGAGACGTGACGGTCGGGCCAGCGGTCGGGTCGAGGGCGAAGCGAGAGGACGTGACCTGCACGGTGACCCCTATCGGAGGGAACCCTTCTGGGTCACGGCAAACCAAAGCAAGGGTGCGGCATCAGACGCATGGCTATCACGGTAAATGGCACTGATAGCGCCGCCGTATTATAGTCTGTAGGCAGCATACATAAACACCAAGCAATCCCAGAAAGCTGTTGTCAACCTGCCAGGCTACAGAATATCTCCAAACTACAAAACTCCCTCCGCCTCCTCCCCCCCGTTATTGACCTGCTGTAGAAGCGGGGAGATGAAGAGCTGATAGCCGGCAGACCCATTAGCGCGGCTGATAGCAGAACGACACGAGGTAATGGCGGGACGTCATCATTTTCTGACGCCTACGCGCGATCTACAACCTCTGTGATATTTTGCTATACGTCTTTATATGAATTATTCCAAACGGAGTGGAGTATTTCTTTTTGGCTTGAGTGCGTGTGTTGATGAGTGTTCTGTTCCGCACTTTGAAATGCAGAGTGATGTTTTCCATACATACGTCTCATAATCAGATAAAGGGTCAAGAAGCAATATCGACCTGTCATCAACTTTTATTGTTCGGGGAAAGTAAAACGTTGGGATAAGACCAGAGGAGAGAGAGAGCATTGAAGTCTGTGTTTTAGAAATACTTGTTGAGTTCGAGTATAAGGAGCTAACATCTCACGGGGATATTCTGCTCAGCTCTGGAGGGATCTAGACTTGATTGTCCGAATAGTCCATAAGGCTTTTGGGCGGCAGCTGGAATGTTTTAGTGTCCCTTTTCAAGAAACTAGATGGGAAGTTGATTTTTTAACATTCTGTACTTTCACTCTCGCCAATCAAACTGGATAGGAAAGGGCGGGGGCATTGTGAATAACTTGTTCCGTATTTGTCCTCTATCTGCGTTGGTGACGGCATGAAATAAGTTGATATAACTTGAGTGTGCCGTCCCCTTGTCTAGTCATGAAATGTTGGAATAAAAACAACTTTTTGATCTGTCTGCACGATTTCACCCTGTCTGATGTCCCGTCTGGGCATTTTAGGGCAGCGTGATTCCCATAAGGTTTCGCACACGCGCCCGCCATGTTCCACCGGGAGTAAGACACCGCAGGATCGTGCAGAAATTCCTAGACCAGACTTAAGACGTTTACCGACGTCAGACAGGCTGGCAAGACTTGGCTACACACCACAAGATCATAATGGGAAGTTCACGTGTTTTGCCCTTGGTGTATTTCTCGCATGCTTGGATCAGTCAACCAGTTAGCTCTCTGGCCCCAACCCCACGCTGTAATAACATGGTCACTGCGTCAACATTTGCTGTGAGCTTAATTGATAACCGACAATTTCACGTCACTTAAACCACGGAATCTTTTCGATGCAGTCCGTAAAGAACGTAGCATGTTCACCCCCACACAAAAAAAGATGTATGCTTGTCTTCTTCACCTTTACATCATTTCATAGATATGTGGCGCCAGACGAGCCTTGGGTGTCAGAGTGGATGTTTAACACGCTATGCATGTATCCCGTCTGTAAGCCGATAACCTAATGGACACCCAATAGGCTTTTCCAGCATGCTGGTCTTCTGCTTAAGTCAATAAGATTATGCAAGTGATATCTTATAGGATATGTACTCTGTGACATCTGCGTATGACCGATGTTTGGTTCGACAGGAAACGCTGTTCCACTTGATAGTTTTTGTACACGTTCTTGGCAACTTTTCTGTCTCTCGAATTATAATGACATATAGCAACAGCTTAAGCATCAATAACTCTAGACACGCTATCTTGAATTAGGATAAATTTTTTGTACTGTTTAAGGCCACAGCAAGTAAATTTTATGGATGACATCCTCCACAGACTCCAAATCTAATGCGAGCGGGCGAAGAAAACAAGGCGGACCGAAAAAAAACAAGGTTCCTACATTTTCAAATTTTGACTTAATAATTGTACAAATGGTTTTCATTCAGTAGGAACATCACATATTTCACATCACAGCTACCATCACATATCACTGTATCATAGTAAGAAACAAAACATTAAATCAGAGCCTTTTGTTGTCTCCTCTCTTCATAGTTATCTGCCATCCACCTTCAGGCATGGCAACAGACATCTTTGCCCATTTTCGGCATGTTGACCACTGTCAGAGGGCAAGAAAATTTCTTGTTTTTTTCCCCAAAATCAGGCGAAAATTAATGCGCGCTGATGTCATCCATAAAATTACTTGCTGTGGCCTAAGCCAAGCTTACCAGAATAAATATTACAACAAACGACCCAAACTGTTGCCATGTATCAGTCATCATTGCCAACATTACTAGGATATAAGTACATGATTAACGCAGCCGCGTTATTATATACCGCCTTTTCAATATCTGCTCCATAAACCGTTGAGCTTCTCATATGTTAACCACGCAGCGATATTTCCATCCCGTATTTCATTTCCAACAAAACCGCCATTATTCGCATCGGTGACCGCCTGGTTAATATGTCTCGGCGAGTCCCATCGTTATAAAGTGGCCGAACGTTACTCCGTGCTGTAAATAATACGCTTTTAAAGATCATTACGTCCTGGCTTGAGTTATCTAGATGGTGTATCATGGAGGATCTTCCCAGCTCGCTGAATTATTCCTCGGACGTGGGGGTACTACTTTTAGGTAACAGATAAGCCGAAAAATCACAACTCCAGTTGGTTGATGGCTGTGTGCAAATTGCGTCCATTTAAGGCGAATGAACTCGTAGAACTGCTAAATGATGTTTATTATTATCTTATTTTCTGACCTAATTTACATATGGGTGCAAACAAGATATTTTACCATGCATTTATTGTTTTTTTTTAAAAGCTCATTCCGGGAATTTGGTCGATTGTACGTCCAGGCTTGACAAGGCCTAGCGGCTAGCCTATTGTAACATGTAACCGTAATAGTCTGTACCAGACCTTCATACGAAGTGGAAAAAATACAAGAAATGAGAGGAATTTGCCAGCGAAATAAGTGCACTCCTGTGGCTGACCGACCCCTCTTTCAAAATCCGAGCAGGTCTTTCGAACACTCGTGCAGCATACAGCTAGTAGCCGACCCGGTCTCCGTGCGCATGAGCCTGCCAGTCCCACGTGGGGAAAACTCGCCGGGATGACCTGACGGATGGCGGCCTTTTCCAACCGGGCGGAAGCACTTGCTCCTCCCGTGGGGAGCGGAATGGGATCAATGTCAGTCCGTCTTACATCGCCGCTCGGTCACGGCTGCGGACATTGCCAACCTCTCGTGCTAGGAGCAAGCCGGGTCTTCCGTTTGAGTTACGGAAAGTTCGGAGGTGAGGCCCGCTGTCGACCCCCTGTCAGCATCGCTCGATCCGTCACAGTCGGCAGATCTCTCCCGCTAGCGTCCACTCGAGTGTGACGGCCAGCGAGGGAGTCTGCCAACGTGCCTCGGTCCAATCTTTACCTTACAGGAAGGCCATGTTGATTTGATTATATGGATGACATCCCCTGGGAACCCCAAAACTAATGCGAGCGTGCGAATAATAAAAAAGTTGGTAAAAAAATTACTTTCGTTAAGAAATCTACGTGGTTTTGAAGGTTGAACAAATGACACTGAGTATGGTTTGGCGAATAATCTAGTCTTCAAATTCATTTCTTTACATTTTCGTCTTTTTCGTTTGATTTTGGCATTCTACGACATTGGTATCGTTTTAATTTTTTTTTTTCATACAGATACTCACTTGTTTCTAGTGTTTAGGGGGAGGTGGTGTTGGTGTTGGTGCACATCGTTTGTTTCCAATCGTTTTTTGTTGACAAACATTGTTAATATGATGTTGTTTGTTTAAGTGGCGCTGTTAATATAAGTACTGTTTACTTGAGTGCAGCGCCACTTTGTCTTTGTCCTATTTGTTGAATAAAAAAAAATTTTTTTTTCAACTAACGGAATATATTTACTCATTTTGCAACTATTTTGTAGGATTTGAAGGTTGAAAACATTTTGGAAACGCCGAAAATTTATACCATATTCTGTGTCATTTGTTCAACCTTCATGACCACGTAGATTTCATAATGAAAGCAATTTTTTTTGCAAAACTTTTTTATTCGCACGCGCGCATCAGTTTTGGGGTTCCCAGACGATGTCATCCATACAAACAAATCAACATGGCCTAAAGTCACAGGCCTGCAGGGCATTTAAAGATCCTGTTTCAATTCCGCGTGAGAGGTATGCAAAAAAAAAACGTCATCCTCGTCATCGGCTTTCATCCCGGCCTGCGCTTCCGTCAGATGTTCCCTTCCCCCGGCACAACCTCCGGGCGTCATGGCGGGGTGTTTTGTGCGAAGACGTCACGTGTGTTGGCCGTGACGCAGGATTTGGTTTTGTCTTACGATTTCGAAGAATAACATGAATTCATGAACCGTCAAGCATCTACGACAAACATTTCCGTCACTAGACAGATGAATTTTGTGGCCGACACACCCATGAATATCCTGTAAGGTTTGCTGTCGTTAACCTACCATACGACGCAGGATTTGGTTTTGTCTTATGATTTAAGAAGAACTGAATTCGTGAACCGTCAAGCATCTACGACAAACATTTACGTCACAAGACAGATGAATTTTGTGGCAGACACACCCATGAATTGTCAAATTTGCTGCATGTCGTTGGCCTGCCATACGACGTATGCAACAGGGGCCTCGATTCACGTCATACATTCCTACATCACACTGAGTGGGCAACGCAAAATCTGCTACTGTTTGATCGCAATATGTAGCAATTTACCCACTATCTTGCGGCCCTACAATAGCAAATCTAGATCATGATCGAAACATATTCACCTACAAAACTGCAATGTTTTTGATGTAGTCCAAACCTTAATTTACTGTACGGGTAGATTCTTGTAGATAGATAGATCACCAACTTGTGTTCTTTGTATTTATATTGGTTTTACCCACCTTGTAATAATGCATGTATCCTGTCAATGTGTTTTATACTCGTTGTATGTTGGATAAGCAACTTGTGCTTTTTGTCCAATACTCAATAGATATATGTGAATGAATAAAAACATATTCACGAATTTTTACGCTTACGATGTTTGGATTAGTAAATATGCACGTTAGGCAAAGTGGAGTCATATATTTGAAAGAAGAACCATTTGAACCTTCTGGGGTTAAACTACCCCCGTTGGTCCCCTTCATTGCATGACAGATGCAGATTTGTATCAGATCTGACGTTTCCAGGTTAGAAATATCGGTAGGTGTGTTCTGGACCGATTACTTCTCCTGATGTTGCCGTGGGCTCATTTATCGTTATTGGGTTATCGGGCGCACCAGGAGCTGAATTGTGAGGATCTCACCATTAACACAGCAATTACTCGTCCCTGCTCAAGATCAACAGATACATCAGCACTTTTTTGTCCGCTTTAAAGTGGAAATAAATGACTTGAAAGGGTTAATGAACTAATGAATCAGTATCATGTAAATTGTTACTTTATTCAGTCACATAGGTTTTGAATTTACTAGATAATGATAAATTAGCTACATGGCAAATACCTAGCCAATGCGCTCACATGGTTTAAATAGGCAATACTAGTATCACTTTCAACATAACTTCCTAACTTACTACGGTCGAACTAGACTCGAAAGCTTTTTCTATTGTATCAGTCTGATTATGTTACCAGTAATGTGTAGGTTGCCTGTGCAGGTAATTCTGGGTTACCCTCTGTAGAGCATCCAGGAAAGTGAGTTACATATATGAGGGCCTGCATGGGGGGGGGGGGGTAATGATTACGAATTACGCAAAATTTTCGCGTTTTTACGTTAAAGTTTCAGAGCTGATTACGACTTTACGCTTTGCGGCTAATGCACTGATTACGAATTACGTTGATTTTTGGGGAGGCTGCCTACCGATTTCGGAGATTAAAATGGCCTGATTACGCCTTACAAAAAAGGGCATTCCCCAGTCTCCAGTGCAGTACGATCAGACGGTGCCCTGAGCGGGGAGAGACCGGCGGTTTTCCCGCACTGCTGGCGGATGAAAGCGTCTTGAACGTCGCTACAAATCACGTCACCTCACGCTCCGCTACCTGCGAACAGCCGACGCTAATAGCGCCTATTCCCCCCGCGGCGCCCGCCCAGCCCATCCAGCCGCCATGTTGGCCCTTCAACACCACACTTCAAACAACCGCAGTCAGAGGAAGAACGTTAAAGGCATCCAGTGCAGTTTTTAGGGCTTGAAAACAAAACACCAAAGCCAATAAGTTGAAACCAAACTATTCCAATGTACACTGACCCTCAAGGAGCAAAATTACCAAAAATTCTGAAGGAAAATGGTCCCTGGAAGGGCCCCTGGCTGATATTTAGGGTACCACCCGTAAAATAAAGGACTCATCTTGGGGCACGCGTACGTTTCTGCAGTTTTAGATACCCAACGTATGAAATACTGATTGAAATGTGCTAATGTGAAGCAGTATGTGTCAATATAAAAAAAGATTGCCTTATACAGAATATTTCCAGTTTTGCTGCCCTGAAATCGCACAGGGGTCGTGAATCTTACCCCCACATACACACCCCCGGGGTAGTAGGTTTTTCAAGGAAAAGATGAACGATTTAACGTGTTTGGACAAGTAATAACGTTCCACAGAACTATTACTTGAAAGTGTTATTTAAACACGGTACTACTTCTATCAGCTCCACGCTTTGGGAGGGAAACATGAAAAGAAATCATATGCAGAGCCTTGACTGTTGATGCTGTATTAATATTAACTTTGTTCTATCTCAAGTACAAAAAATAGGCGACCTAAGCTTATGCTGTTTGATATCAAGAAACATATTAAGAAATATATTAAATGTATGAAATGGTCACGAGATGCGTTTATGCACACATTACAGGTGGGTTCATGTAACACTGCATACGTCTGTTGCTCCGATATTGCCACTCCTTTGCCGTAACCATGTAAGCATGAAACCACGAACATTTGGACCAAGACAAACTGTACCTGCCCTACCCCACGTGTTTATAGGACACACACCGTAGACTGAATAGCAGATGTAGGGCTTTTATGCATTTGCTGTGTCAATAAACAACTCATTTATATCCATGAGTTACAACCTGAACACTACACGTTGACATCTGCCACGTGTAAAATCCACCCAAACACTACCCACAACAAGAAACACTAATTCTATATATGTAGCGTCCGGTTTGTTGTGTTTACGTGGGATATTGTCTGGCGGTGAGCAGGACCCGATATCTGTAACTTAGAGCTGATGAAAGGGCACTTCAAAACACCCAAGAGCGGCAAACTCTAGCCTCTACCAGGCTTGGGGAGGCGGCTGGAAAGAGTAGAAATCAGCCAAATAGAGAGATAGCATGCCAAGGGAGTTTGTCCGTTGAGAGAACATGTCGCCTCTCTATTTGGCCTATTTCTACTCTTTCCAGCCGCCTCCCCAAGCCTGGTAGAGGCTATGGCAAACTCGACCAAGGCAGATGTTGTTTTTCTATCCGCTCTCAGGATTAATCATCTTTAGATTGTCATTTTGTCCGCAAAACAAGTACTTGGTTTCAGTATCATGTACACGCTTATCTGGTTACCTCTGCCAGCCATTTCTTCGGTTGAGACTTACATGTAGGTAATTCCTCGATCCAGGCCATGTCTTTAAAGTCTACCCGTTTTTTTCCTTCGGGAAAGTTCTAGCATGCTTACGACCATCGTAAAAATCCATTATACCTCCTTAATATTCTCATGGAAACGCACACACACAAACACATGTAAAACCCAGCCACCTTGCCGGACGTGCATGTGTACCAAACCTATTCAGTTGGACACAGTGTTGATAACATCGCTCTTAGCCTCCGTAGCAGGCTTATAGAACTGGGGGTTTGGTGGTCTTCGGCTGTTTTCTGATGAGCCCCGTAACGGGGGTAATTCAACCAGGCCGGCTATCTTGTCTATATGCAATCAGAAAATAGGACATAAAAGCTCCCAAAGACCCTGAAGTCTCACAAAACCCCCAGTTTTTGGCATGCTATGGAGGCTAAACATCGCTACTGTCCCACTGTTTACCGACCCCAACTCGCCCTGTCCAGACGGGGCGTAATTTACAGTCACCTGACCCTGCTTTCTCACCACTTACCACGGTCTCTCAGAGACCCGGGCCAGATGGGGACCATTCACGACTGGACCTCATAAACCCCTTTGTTCTACAGCTTCAGGCAGTATATCATTGCTTAGGTGGGAGCTTTGTGTACATGTAGGAGACATGACTTGTTGCTTGTACTTGAGCGCGGAAATATTTGCTGCCTGACTCAACTCCTTGCCTGGCACAACCTCGATATCTCGACACATACTAGTAATATCTATGTTTCATTACAGGTGCAGATATTTCGTTATCATGTTATAAACGGTTTGTACTAGTCTCTACCAGACTAACTACGCTGGCTATATATATAGGAGAATATTTGCCAGGGGAGTTTGGCCGCCTTGTAGGTTTGACTGGCCGCCCTTCGAAAGGAAAGAAACTACCTCCCCGAGGCCGGAACTCCCTTGGCCAATTTTACTATCTTTTTTTTGCCGAATTCTACGATCCGTATTTCCGTAGAAAGGCCTGGTGGAGGCTAGCTTTGTACAGAACCCTTTAGGATTATCTAAGATAAAATTCTAGGTTCCTTATATCATGAAATGATTTCTCCCAAGTTTGAAGATAGCGGCTGTAAGACAGGGATAGCGACACGACCCAATACGACGCAGAGGGCCGAATGTAATTACGCGTAATCACGTTTAATACAGCACAACGCGTATGTAATCCTACAGGCCATCTGCCTCTGTAAGCCCTGAATATTGGCTCGATATACCAGATCTCACTAATGTGTGTGTGTTTGTGGGGGGGGGGGGGGCGTCGTCTAACGTAGTTTGCTATTCAGGCGTGTTATAATGACATGCAGGTCTGTATTTTGTAGTCTTTGTTATGGTAGAAAGAATCGCAAGCTCATTGACCCCGTACTCTTGTATCTTTTTATTTTCTCCAGATTTGCTTTGTGATTTATCAATTTTACAATAGAATAGGATGAACGAGAACATCTAGATATGTAACACCACCGCTTGGCAGTTTCTCCGGTGCAGAACAATGATATCTTTATGCCCCAAATCCATATATCATCTGCCCAATAACCTGGCTAATTTTTATATGCGCCATGTTGGAGTGGGCGTACTCTGGTTGCCGTGCTATACAGGTATGTGTACACACTGGCTTTACTAGGCGATCTACGGACTGGGTCGGCGTACTGTGGTATGATCGGTAAAGGTTATATTTAGATGTGGCCACCGTAATTCATGGATCACACTTTGGTGGCTTGGCATCATGTCAAAAGACTTGCACTTGCACCACTATGGTCTGATCCCTGCTTTAGGTCAGAATTATTCACGTGAGTGGCTGCACGTCGGGCGAAATCATGCATTTGTAAAGTTCTTTTCTTCCTTGTGCCTCTACGCCTAGATAGGGAAGGATACCGGCCTCTTGTGACGTTTCCTTTCACATGCCTAGGGTAGTCTTAAAGAATTAACGGCAAGGCCTCTTAATGCTGAGGTCACATTTCCAAACCGGGGCTCGGTCGGGTAGTCTTATGGAACGACAATTATGATATAAAAGACAACAAAGCACAAAAAAGTGTAAAAAATATGCCAAACTATCTGCATATATTTTTGATATAAATTTGTGATTTTTCGTTAATCGAAACAGCCCGGCCGGGCCCCGGCATTAACTAAGCTATTTTCCCTATAAAACATGACTCTTACGTTAATCAGACCCGGCAAGTGACGCGACGCCGTACGTCAGCGTCGGAAATGGGGCGCGTGTCGACGTTTGATTACAGCCGTCGTTAGTACGGAGTCGAGCCGTGACGCATGTCTCAGGCAGGCGGAACTACCAGGAGACTGCTGCCGTGCCAATCTTCTCTTCCTTAATGGCCCATTAACGGAACGTGAGGTGTTTCTATATCGGTAATTAAGTCGCACTGAAAGCAATTTCTTCTGAACTCGTTCCACATGTTATTGAAAGGGTGGGGTCGTGTCCGATGGAGTATTCGATACCTACTTTGTCACCATTCTTTAGTACCATCAATGACGTTCTACCATGGTACAATAGTTTGAAGAAGACTGGGCTGTAGGCTACCACGTATTTGTTCTCCAAGACAGTGCTCCGACTCTCACTGTTGATGCAAACTCTGATTGCGTGTTTTCACTTCAAAACGTAAGGGGTCGGAGGATGCTAAATGTTTAACTAGAATGATTGATATTCCTGAAGACATGAAGCCTTTAGGTCTTTAATTTGTTGGTTCTCGGATTCGCCTCTTCGTTTTTTTTCTGATTTCCAAAAAAAAAAAAAGATTCTGGTTCTGAATCAACTCAAATATGCTAAGATTTTGTCCAATGTTTGAGGAAAGTCCTTTTCTTCCTAGTTGTTACAACTTTTCATCTATCAATGTAGTGGTTTGATTAAAAGTTCAAAATTCATTGTTTAAATATTGACGCAGCCTTTTGTGTTGACTTCATGGCTCCTATTGTATCATTTGAGGCTATAATAGGATGCCTAGGCCTGTTTTTATTTTTATTTTTTTCGCCCTGTCGCTTCACATTTCTTTATGAAAAAATCTAAGAACAAAGAAATTAAATTGGTGTGGCCTTAGTCGTAGATGACCGGCTCGGAATAAAGAGAAATGGTTGGTCTTATACAATAACACTCCCCTCCACCACCACTACTACTGTCATTTAACATCACCATCAAAAGATATGCAATAGAAGAAGGGCAAACCTCTACAGTGATTTGATCTGGCCGATGCAATTACACGAACACATCCGATTGTGGAAACTCATTACGTTCTGTACGAAATTTGTCTGGTGCGGAGAAAAATTGCTGGCGTCAAACAAGTAACGTCAACATTCATGACATAGATAAATATGCATTAAAGAATCGACCTTCACACACACGTATCGTACCAGAAAGACAAGGAATGGATGTCAAATAAAGGGATATCATAATAGAGCTACAGCATCTCAATGGCAATTCACTATGTTCCTTACTACTTCGAGGGTCCACATCACTCTCACGCCTACAAAACTGTAATGTTTTCGATGTAGTTCAAAACGTCATTTACTGTACGGGTAGATTCTCGTAATTGATAGATCACCAACTTGTCTTGTTTGTATTTACATGTATCTTGGTTTTATCCACCCAGTGATTATGCATGCATTTTGTCAATGTGTTTTACACTCGTATGTTTTTGAGTAAAAGGTATTACATAAGCAATTTGTGCTTTTTGCCCAATACTCAATAAATATATGTGAATAAAAAAATAATAGTATCACTCTTTGACAGTGTCTCTAGTGACGGCCGTTTGACCGAATGTCATTTGACAACGCTAAGTTTGTGTTGCGACATTGTTATCACCGTCTGTACATGTTGGCGTACAAGTGCGCGACATGCAATGTCGACATTATTCACTGTCAGGCGGCTACAGGCAGGGACAGTGATTTAGTGTAACCTGACACGACTGTACGAGAGGTTAAATCTGCCTTTTTATGTTGCATTCAACAGTAATGACTCCCCTGGGGGACACAGGGTCTCGGGCACAGAAACGAGCATCAAACAACGGACTTGCCGATATCGTAATTTAGATAAGATAGAAGATGAACACCATTTTGTAGTAGAATTTAGCCTGTGAAAAGAATTGAACTTTATAGATTGATAACATCGATGTTTCCCCACTTTATATACTTAAGTAATACATACAAAGTTCACATTTCTAATGAACTTAGACAAACCTCTAATCCTTAAACAAGTATGCTATTATATTTTCACTATCACAGAGAAACGAAGAGAATTCGAATTTACGTAGATTATATATAGCGCTAGTACTAGCTTATTCATGTACATGTATATTATTTTGTTTGTATGTAGAAGAGACTCCTTTGTACTTAACCCAGTGGGGTATTTTTGTACAATAAAGGTACTAGTATATTATCAAAACGCGATTCTACAGTAGCAGTCATTGTCATTCCCTCTCTGACTACCATAATTTCCGAGGTTCACCAGCAAGTGCGCAAAGTGTTAGTAATAAGTGATAATTGTCTGGTTCGACAAAGGACGAATAAAAGCTAAGCTTATAATGCAGTGCTGCAGTAAGAAGACGTGTCGCTATAACCTTTGTATTTGACGTCTACCGTCAATCTAGACTTACGAAGGAGACAGACTTCTCCTTGAAGATAATGGCATTCGTATTCTTTAATACAGATGGGGTGGGTCTGAAGGTGGTGCAAGTTTTTTTCGCCCGTCGAGTGGGCTCTACCAGGCCTTTGGTATGATTGTTGTCGTGTTTCAGAGTCTGTGTGTAGATTTATGTTTGCTAATTGTAAACATCTCTAGATCTGTCTGGAGACCACTGAACAGGGCAGATACGCGGTTGTATATTAGAGATTGGGGTATATAATGACCGTCACAATTCGTGTTATCACTATGGATATTATTTTGTTTTACAAACATTTTTGCGGCATTGTCATAGTACCTACTTTTGGGTACATCATAGTAACTGGCATTTCTACAGCGACAAATAATACAGTGAAAGCAAGCTGTTGAAAAGATCCAAACAACATGGATCGACGCTTGCAAAATTTTCATGACGAATAATATATATATATAAGTAGTACATTAACATTTATATTTCTCGTGCATTTTTATCAAGCAATATCAGCTAAACATGTATCTTTTTACATTTATATCATCACGAAGAAGCGAAAATATTCTTGTCGAATCCATGACCATATACACTAGTTTACTGTTAGCGTACTAGTATCATCTTGTATGTATGTTTGTAAGCATGTCGCTGTTGTGAGCTGTGCTTAGCCCAATGGGGCAGAGCTGTACAGACTGTACAGTAAATCTCTTCTTCAAAGGAACAGTTATTTACCTCCCATCCCGGAGAAATACAACCTGCTTTCACGATGTAACAGTGTATGTTATATATTTACACAACACAACAGACGTGGCGGATACGGATCCGAGACATATTTACCACTGCCACTACAGGTGTTGCTACAGCCTTGCACAGACTGTTGGTGCAACAACTGACTATCTATCACCGGCCATTGTTTACGTCAGTACCTCGATACAGAAGAATCATTAGAAGGGGTATATAATGCAAACACTTATCTACGCAAATAGATTTTGTTCCGCGTGTATTTGTTTTGCACCATTTTTGATCCCTGTGCAGATCCGGCTTTGCTTCGGTGTTTAATTTTATGCATGTTTAGTACGTCGTACAAGCAGTGCACTTTTTTGAATAGCAAAGTGCACTGTTACTTGGTTCACAGTGCATTTGGTTCACAGTGCCATGTACCGCCTTCAGTGCACTATGCACAGTAACATCTAGCGTCAGTGCACAGTAAACCAGTCAGAATTGCCCTGATGAAGATGACAGACGGTCATCGAAACGTCGGCTCGTAAAGAATAAATTGTTGTGATCAAAGAACTTTGCTACTCATTCGTTTACCAACTAGATGAAATTATTTACGGAGTGCACTTTTTTTTCTACTCATCGTCTTCTCCTATACGCTCCAACACACGCCTAAAACTGAGCCGGATCCTGCATGCATCTGCTTGGAAATTCATTCATATTCCCGCCATTCGCAAGATGATTAAGCACGGAATAATGTGTCCCCTGACGTGCTAGGGACGTATGCTAATGAGCAGGTTTAGTGTGCTGATGGATGGTGAACCTGTAACCCGCTGACTCACACAAGAATCTGTCAGGGGGAAAATTGACTCGCGACAAACTACCGACTAACTACCCGGAAAGGGCGGCTATTAGGTGATGGCGTTTCAATATACACAACAACATCCGGGCATCGCCCAGCCAAACGTCTGTGACTTGATACTGTAACTGCCCTTTGACCTTGAAAATGGCTCCTATCAGACCAGTTTCTGAGGGAGGCGGGACGTTTGTCAGCCGCAGGTGCGAGCACTTCACCTCAGTTCAACTTTGACCTTGTTCCTGATTGGCCCAGTCGGCCTTGCCTTTCAAACGCGCTCGTGCTTTGGGGCCGGTTCATCATTTTGCCGGTGATAAAAAATCTAAGCGCAGAATGCATTTTATGATCGTTCAAGGCACGTCGTAACCTCTATCCAACATCAACGCAATTTGTGTGCATACGGTGTTACCCACCTCTCTTTCCGGCTCGCCATATTCCACTTTCAGGACCTCCATGGCGCGTAAAATGGACGTGAGGGACTGAATGGTGTTGCTGTAAACCACCGGCTTGAACTGCTGCATGTCATCCGTGGTGAACCCATCCTCGTGGATAATCCTGCGTGAGAAAATGGAATAATAATGATTAAAGGAACGATTCGGAATTTCCGGCGGGGCATCGAATCGGCGGCTAATGAAACGCAGGGCTATCCTCAGTCCGGTGCACGGTTCTTAAGAGCAGGGCGTGACACAAGGGGAAAGGGTGGTGGAAAAACGTAGCAATAAACGAGCCTGCGGTGATTTATTCCTAGTATTAGCTCGCACACAAACAGAAAGGTGTGTCGTATTGAGGCAAAGTACTCACTTCATCTGTTTGACGATGGTGCTTTTTCCCGACTCGCCCGCACCTGGAGGGAGAGAGAGGGGGAAAGGGAACAAAAGGCTGAAAGGCGATTTTGTTTTTTGTGGAACGATAAACGATCGACCGATGCATGTATTTATTCATTCATAATAGATGCACGTCCGAGTGCTTGGCTGGCTGTTATAGAGGATCCCATGCCGGGCACATATGCGCCCCTCCATTACACCGGCTGGCTGCCGAGCGTTCATTCCGGTCCCTCCCTACAGAAACCACCCTACCGCCCGAGAATAAACCCGCTCCTTACCTAGCAGGAGAAGCTTGATATCCTTGGCAGCCACCAAACCGTCCTCTTTTAGATTCTTGTCGATTTGCTTGGTTTTTTCAATGGCGGCCCTTTCCTCTGCGCTCATCGTACACCCCATGGCGGCAGCCCTTTTCCTCTCCTCGCCGCCGCACCTGCACAAAGCCCCGCTGCCGTCGCACACCCGTCTCGTGCACCGGAATAAAAGGTATCCAAACCTAGAATCCCGACTCGGCAAAATCCACGGGCGTGGCACGTTACACACACACACTCGCACACACTCAGCGGAGTCCGCTAGTCCTGGTCGCCGGCACCGATTTTCCGCGGGTCCCCCGCCCGATCCTCATAGCTCGCAGTACAGCATACTAATAAAACGGTCAGAAAAATGACGTGGGATCCCCTCAGGCTTCGGCTCTTACGTTTATCGTTCGCGGGGGGTCGCTTCTTCCCTGGCCAATCAGGAGCGCGCACCCATCTCGGGATGAGGACGCAGATCCAGCGCAAGAGGAGGAGAAAACCCTCAGGATAAAAAAGTATTTTTGTAATAAAACACCGTTTGAAAGGGGTTGTTGTTTTTGTTTGTTGGTGAGCGGTATAGCACAGGTGCTCAGTTTGCGTGTGCCTGATTGATTGCGATAAGCGGCGGACCGGAGTCATATTGGCAAACGTGTTCGGTAAACATCACGGTCGGTAGTATAAACAACACGGGACCATTATAGCCGGCCTGACACGCCCGGACCAGCGCATATGCTGTTATTATGGATTGTTGACGGATTTTCCGCTGTTCCTAAGGCCAAACTATCTTCTATTTTTGGTTCTCAGATTTCTCCGCTTCATTTCTATTTATTTGTTATTTCGAACAAAAACACGCATATAGTTTTTGAATAATGAATTGCCTCTGTTAATGATTTGGATACCATTTTTCATTGCCTTCCTACATGTTATAGTTTTTGTATTTATCAATGCATATTTATACCGCCATGGCAGCCATAACGTCAGCAGCATGAATTTTCAACTTTTAGATAAATTGAAAATTCATGTGTGCACGTTGACTTTGTGGTTGCTGTAGTCATATTCTGCCTTATCATTCTTACCTTTTCATTCTTGTCTTTATCACGCCCGCCCGCACCATCTATTTCCTGTAAGGACACAAGAACCCAGAAATTGAATCGCTGTGGGCCAAAGCCCATGCATACGGTAATGATATACAACTATATACATGTTGGCAGCGTCAGGGGATCGTTTACAAGCAATATCCAGACGTTTATCGCTACATTTATCAGACAATGCCTCATAAAGGCTTCAGGTAAAAATCATAAATTCATCGAAAGGGGGGCAAAAATATCATCTGAATTTTCTGTTGGAAACCGAATTATGATTCAAGTTTCTACAAGGGATTTTTCCCGTGTATTTTTTTATGTGTCCAAAACGAGATTGCAGGCCAAACAACGTACGTGCGCATGCGCGGCTGGTTTGCCCGTCGTCTGTGTTATACATGGTGGCTGGGTATCGGATTACCTAAGCTCTCGGCATAATCTGTCCGGATAAGGCGTGTAATGGGGGATTAAGCTTGAGTACTATATCCAAACAGATGTTGGGGTGGGAGATTTTTACTAAGTCGCATTAGGCCATGTTGATCTGATTATATGGATGACATCCACGCGCGCATGAATTTTCGTCCGTTTCCATAAAAGACAAGTTTTCGACCATACTGTAAATCGTAAAAAATGAGCGAATATATGTAGAATGTTGCAAAATGAATTATTGGAAAACGATACTAATGTTATAGAATGCAGAAATCAATTCAGGAAAAGAAGAAAATGTGAACAAATGAAGACGAAGAGTCTAGTATTATTCCCCATACCATACTCTGTGTGTTTAGTCATTATTCTTTATGACCACGTAGATTTCATAATGAAGGAAACTTTTTTTGCCAAACTTTATTATTATTCGCACGCTCGCATCAGTTTTGGGGTTCGCCAAAGGATGTCATCCATATAATCAAATCAACATTGCCTTGCTTACGTAGCAACGAAAAAAGATTCGGGATAAAACGTGTCCAATGACATGTGTTTATGTAGAGAAGATGTCGGCATGGCGACCACGATTCACCTCGGCTATCCACGTGTTTCCAGTCAATTTATCAGCGGTAACAAAAGCTCGGTACCGTCTGTAAACAGCGAAATCAAGCGGCATTCATCACATCAGCACGTGTCATACTTGATATGCCGTCGCCCGGGTATCTATCAGCTCCTGTAGTGTACGGGGAATAGGCCTAGGGTGTGTACTAATCGCCTCTATAGTCTAGAGGTAACTACATGGAGTGCAATCATTTCTTTCTCTGTAGGGTCACCATTTCACTGTTGGATTCTTTATACAATCAGCTGCATAGAATGCGTTTATATGCCCAAAGGGCAAGGTCGTTTTCTCTAATATATAATGTACTTTTCTTCCAAAGGGCAAGGTCGTTTTCTCTAATATATAATGTACTTTTCTTCTTCCTTTTCCTGTATTTCTTTATTTTTCTTCTTCTTTTCCCTGTATTTCTTTCATTGTACTGTCGATGTCAATATTTCTTGGTTTCCTTTATTTCTCGATTATGTTTTTGTTTTCTATTTTCTTTCTTTTCTTGTCATAAAGATTCATTTTAGAATGTTTATCTCTATTCGTTGTGGTCCTTATTTTGTTTCAGAGTTTCAGAATTTCCTTCCAAAAAGTCAAACCCTTGTCGTGGAACTAGAGAGATTGACGGGCATAAGCAATTGTTCTGCGATTCTTAGAGATGTTTTACTTAAAATTAGTCCCAAACATCACAATATCTCCGTCCACTTCACCGCTAACGAGTCAATATCAGCCGATGTGTGTGTCCCTCTGTCACTGGTAGGTAGGCATTTCGTCGGTCTTACAAGACCACTAAAGTACTTCATCTTATTTCTAAACCATGTACTTATTCTTGGTTTTGCGCTTACAGCGTCTCAGTTCTGATGCGAGTCTCTGGTAGGTAAGTCTTTGATTTAAGGTCGTTTGAAAACACCAAGACGTTTGTTGTAGGGGTTGGGGGTCAGTCAGGGTTAAGACGCAGACAGGTTTTTGGGGAAGAATTGCGCCTCAAGAACGCGCCGTGTTTCCACTGGGACAGGAGTCAGCTCTTTGATCTACGCTTTCCGTGGTCTTTGAAGATGGGCTTCACAGAGGAAACGGTCGGCTCAGTGTGTCATTAAGGGCGATTTATCGCACCAAGGGGGTTATGTAACCACCGGCCTTTGTTGACGCTATCGTCAGTGGAACCCCAAAACAGCAGGAGTTGGTTTTCATCTTCTAACTAGTACTAGTAATTACCTCGGCGGTGGAGATTGTGGATGCTTCCGTCTAGCCTCCGTAGCAAGCTATAGAACTGGGGGTTTGGTGGTCTTCGGCTGTTTTCTGATAAGCCCAGTTCCATTCAACCAGGCCGGCTATGTTGTCTATATGCAACCAGAAAATAGCACATGAAAGCTCCCAAAGACCCTGAAGACCCCAAAACCCCCCAGTTTTTGGCATGCTATGGAGGCTAGCTTCCGTCTACGTCTGTTTCAAGTTTGTGGTGGGTACGGGTATAGCTGGTGTAGTTTTGAGTCCGGATTTGGATGATCATGGGGTTAGCTATATGAGTAGTGAACTACACTGAAATTATCAGATTTTGACACCCTTGTGTTTCTAAACTACAGTACCGGGACTCGGCTTTTTTATTTCATAGAACAGAATGTATTGATCGGGTAAAATCCACAGTTAAGTTTCATTTTAGCTTCATTTTGGCACCATCTATAAGGGCAGTTTCAGAAAGAACTTACTAATCCCAACATGGGCGACCTTTGCTTAAGTTCAAGTTTAAAGGTCACAGTTTAAGAAGAACTGGCAGTGCTCAAAGAGATTTTCCCTGTTATGCCGAGTTAAGTAGACAACTTAGAGGTCATTTGGAGGTCATCCCAGTTGGGAATGTAGCCTCTCGGATCGCCGATTTTATAATAGGAGCAGGAGAGGGAGGGTGAAGCTCCTCAACATACAGTCAATTTTCTCCCCAACGTTTCGGCTGCTTTCAGATGCCTTCAACAGTAAAAGAAATATAAACAGCGGTTTTGTTGATAAAAGAGGACTGCAGGTATAAGGTGGCATGGTCATTATTCACTAAGTTTCCAAAACAATCTATCCATCCTTAGTTCCGCGAATATATAATTCAGGTAGGTGACAGGTACGATTCTTTACACCCTGAATCCCTTGAATGTTTTTGCTGATCTGTAGCCACCGAAATCTGCCCATTATCCCTGTACTGTGTACCGGTTCAATAACTCAATTGGTAAAGTGATCGCTGATTTGATTCTTGGTTCTCGGACTTTTTTCAAGAAAAATATGACAGACCGACAGGACGAAAAACAAATACAGAGCCAGGCATTTTGGAGTTTACTCCGAGAACTAATTAATTGAATTGTCGTGGCCTAACGTGTGATGGTAAACGCTCTCAGTGTCGCCGCCATGTAAAATTGCATCACACTTGCGTCTCATTCTTGCATCTCATTGTTCCCTATATATTTATATATTTATCCAGCGGCCACATAGCTGGTAAAAGAAGACTAAAAGGCCACCAAAGCTTCAAAATGATATACAACACCACGACCAAACTACTCAATATTCCTCTCTCACCCCGGCCTCTCACCCGTCCATGCCCTAATCATATTTGCGTTATTACAACTTGCGCTGACCCAGAAGTGTTCTGACAGTAATTATTTCATCTATCTTTACTCACGTCGATGCCGAGAGGACGGGCCCTCAATGTGGCCCCTGTCACTGCCACTAGTCCCACTTTACCGGCATCTTCTTACGGAGTGAGCGTGGGAGGGTTCCATGGCCGCCTTCTGTCACTCATATACCCAGCGAGCGCTGTCTTGTTTACATCATATACATGCAAATTATTTGAAGACATATGCAAATTATTGGTAGGCAAATCAGCCAGCCGTTACCCGCTTTTTGCCTCCCAGTTCCTGGCCGTGACGTCATGGCGATCGCTCGTATGTTTCATGTACTTGACAGTATTCTAGATTAATTGCATTAGCGTGTTTTTCGTGCACCACGTGTCCCTGCTTTAGTGCTATGTACCTCGGTGAATTGTAGATTGCAAATCAGATACTTATCATTGAACTTTATTTGACTGCAGATTGCAGTAGATTGCAAATCAGATAAAGTACTTATCGTTGAACTTTATTTGACTGCACCCCTGTTATGGAAACATTAGTGTTCATATATCGAGGATACAAATTCGCTACACTAATTTGAATTGATCGTTGCTTGCTGTTATAACGCTTGCCTTACCATTTTTGAGTTGATATCCGTATCATATCTGCATATTTATGGGTTCACCACACCACGAAGTGGTGGTGAACCCATATTGCTTTTTCTGATGTTTCTTCTCCTCCTTCTCCTCCTTCTCCTTCTTCTCCTGCCATTTTTTAAATGGATTCAGCTTCTTCATTTTAGGGCCCGAGGTCCTGAAATTTGGTATGGAGGTACAGTGGGCAAATACTCCTAGGCGTTTTTTAAATTATTGTGATACAGGCTTTTAGAATGGTTTTATTTGAGTTTTTTGCTGTGTTATAGCAAATGTATTACTGTGTTAGTGTGCCTTGTTTACCACGTTTGGGCATGAGTCATCACAATGGAATGCAGGGCATCAACCAATAGGCATGCAGCTTTCCTCTATTCTTCTTGCTGATTGGCTGTTGGGATTTAACTTGATTAACAGACTGCACAGAGCATTTCCACCTGCACAGAGCATTTCTTGCTGATTGGCTGTTGGGATTTAACTTGATTAACACCTGCACAGAGCATTTCCATACTGACAGTATGTCTGTATTCAAGTGTTTTGGTAGGGATTTCAAGCTTTCCTGCTCCAGCATTGGAATGCGGGGCATGGACGTTTTTTTTTATTTTGAAAATCAACAGTTTGCATTATGCAATTAAAAATCCTAACCAATAAAGTAGGGAATAGCTATCCAACTGTTGTTTTAGTTGTATTTTACTTCATATTATAGTTATATCAATGTAAATCATTGTTTTCCCTTGTGTTTCTCATTCTTTCCCTGCCATGTCGTAAAATGTGGTGAACCCATCGCTGTATTTGCTCCAAAGCAAATATTGGCCTTTCTAGTTGTTTAGATTGTTTCTCTAGTGTATCAATTACTAAATGTTATACATTGTCGTCTATGCTCATAAAGATCTTGACGTTTTCTGACTGATGACATGTACGTTCTGACTGATGATATGTACGTTCTGACTGATGACGCGTACGCTCTGACTGATGACGCGTAAGCTCTGACTGATGACATGTACGTATTGACTGATGACGTGTACGTTCTGATTGATGACGCGTACGCTCTGACTGATGACTTGTACGTTCTGACTGATGACGTTGTGTTCTGACTGATGACGTTGTGTTCTGACTGATGACGTTGTGTTCTGACTGATTAAGTGTGGTGAGGCAGGAGAAGCTTTTTTTATCGGTACAAGATTAGTGCATCCAATTTCCGTGATCTGCCCAGAGATTGAAATAGACCAATTTGTTCTCTTGGGTCGATCACACGATCTAAATTAGTCTTCACAGCAATTCTGGATCCTCAAACAACGAGTCAAGCAAAATCTGGGGCTTCTCTCACAGACAATATACAACTATTATAGTCTATCTAGGTGATTTTATATTATAAACGAAATGCCAGCATTTTACTACATTCAATCTACAGTCGGGTTTGATAGTGACTAACCCCGTACCAACCTGTCGCACCGAGAGTTCGTTGTAAAATCTCGGCCACGTACAGATGTGCGGCAATAGACGGACCTTAGCTATGGGGGACAGATGCTGTGGCTACGGTTCGGTGATCACGTGCAATGATGTATGTAACCGCTGACGTCAAACGAGCTGATCGGGCCTTCGAAGTGAAGACCTTCCGGCGTGGTTTACGGTCCTGAACTGAGACATGCTAGTACGTAGTAAGATGGCAATGGCTTCAACTGTTGCCGCAACCGTACGTCAAAAGCAGAAAGAGCCACCTGCTCAACTACAAGTGGATACAGCCATCGGCGTATGCCGCAGCCAGCAATGACTTTAATCGTTAAAGGACCACCACCACACAGCACAGTTTTTTTCATTCGTTTATATATATTTATTGAGTATAACGCAAAAAGCACAGATCGCTTATGTGACGCCTTTTAGTCAAAAACATAAAACGAGAGGAAAACACAATGACAAAATACGTACATAATTACAAAGTCGGTAAAAGAAAAATGAGTATAAAGTGAGTAATCTCCAAGCAGATCTTTTGATGGGGGTAAGACAGTATCAAATTGGCCAGTCTGTAACCATTTCCCCACCCATTTCCCTAGCTGTACAATTGAATAAAGTTTTAAACTACATCAAAGACATAACGGTTTTGTAAATGTGATGTGGATCCTCGTATCAGTAAAGCGACGGTCACAACCCGCCGTACGTGCTTTTTGTCCGTACGTTTTTTGGGAGGCTACGTCTGCTACGTTTTTTCTGCAAACGTGGGGAAGGAGTGGCGTCGACGCACGTCACTCGCACGTCACTCGCACGGTTGCGCAAAGTGTAAGAGTGTGGTCTGCACGCCAAGTCTGGCCGTGAGTGTTTGCGTGCATCGTTCGTTGCGCAAGTGGTAAGTGAGTTGTACGTGCTAACAACGTACGATGTCTGTGCGATTGCAACTTTACCGTAAGGAGGCCGTACTCACACGTGCTTCTTCCGCACGGCACGTACGGGGCACGCGCGTCACTCGTACTCGCACGCACGGGTGGTGAATCCGCAGACCGCACGTAGAAAAAGTTTTACATGCACTTAAAGTTCTACGGCGTCTCTGCGTGCTCCCAAATCCGTAGGATTCCGCACGGAGGCGGCACTCACCACGCACGGATGCCCTACGTTTGCCCACGTTTTTGCACGTAGACAGCACGCAGAAGCACGTACGGCGGGTTGTGACCGTCGCTTAAGGAACACAGCACAGTTGACACATCAATAGGTACGAGTACAGTTATTCCCATCAACAACGCAAATGGCTCCAGCCGTTGATCCATCCATAGCCCGCTGATCCAACCGCCAATGCTTACGACTCCTGACGGACCCATCATTGTAACACCATGTCAGCGGTTACAGCTATTGATAAACAATCATCGCTAATGCCAATGTCGACGGCCGTTGAAGACAGCAATTGCTGCACCATCACTGTCAATGGTTACGGCCATTGACCAAATGACCACTAGCTGCATCACTGCCACTCCCATCGACGAACTACTACTACATCATCGGTTCGTCGTTACTCATCATTGTTATCTGGTCATGTCATCATTCCTACCAGCAGGCACCATTGGCGCCAATCCAGAAGTCAGCAGGAAACGTCTTGCGCGCTGGAAGGTGAATCACTTCAGTACCTGCCGAGGTTTTATCTCTGTCAACAGCTGTTACATCTCCGATACATAAATCCATATATATAATAATGATACTGTAATTCACTTGATGTTCACGGTAGCAAAAGTTCACGGTCTGAGAAAAATGGACATGTTCACAGAACTATATGTTCACGGTTGTGACAGATGGAGGAAAAAGAAAGTCCAGGAATCATTTGTTAACTGTAATGATGGCGATAACTGTAATGATAAGTTCACGGTACAGAAGTGGCAGTGAAAACATTGAACATAACAGTACCGTGAATTACAGATTGGTTGGTTTACTTTTTGTTCCATTGAGGTAAGTCTTGAAGTCTTTCTTGAAAAGGAAATCTTACCACAGAGGCGCAACGTGCTGCGCACAATCTCTACACAGTAAAGAATGCGTGGATTTTCATGTTAGGTCTTGACGATGTGGGTTACCATTATCTCAATCAAGTGATTAATCAACAGATTATATTATTCATCAAATGTCTTCGCAACTTGACGTTGAAGTACGCCTATTGTTACAATTTACAACTTACACAGGGTTCTTGAGCATGTGTAATTACGTTTTAATCGTGCATTTTGTACAAAAAAGTATCTTATTTTGTTCATGCGTCTACGAATGGACGGAACTGGTGGTGCTATTGCTACTCAGCATTAGTTTTGCGAAGTTTCTGGGGTTGTGTCGGTGTGACTTTTACTACACATTTATGTGATAACCTTCAGTAAAACCTGGCAGAGGGACAGGTAGTAAAAAAGTATAAATAAAATACACCCGACCTTATCTTATTTCGTTCATGAGTCTACGGATGGACGGAACTGGTAGTGCTATCGCTATTCAACACTAGTAGTTTTGCGAAGTTTCTGGGGTTGTCGGTGTGACTTTTACTACACATTTATGTGATAACCTTTAGTAAGACCTGGCAGAGGGACAAGTAGTAAAACTTGTGTTCCAGCCGCTCGAGCCAGCTTGATTATACCTGGTGATGATAGTGTTTCTGTACGCGCGCGTTACTGTATACGAGTGTTGTCCATTCCTTCTTGTGATCGTACGGGTGTTTTTTATGGGTCGTAAACCGGTCGCCCGGCCCCATAACCACGATTGCTCTATCAGACTGTCCGGATTTGTGTGCCGCGCCGTGGTAAATGGCGGGATATAGGAACGACTGGAGAATAGAAAAATGCACTACAAGGGGACGGTCTCTCAGTCCCTCACGTCATGGAAGTCTGAAAGGGCGATCTGTTACATCAGAAGCATGGATAGAAAACTTCCATTTCGACGTGTCCTTGGATGTACAAAGGTGGGAATAAGGCCTGTGCAACTGTTTCAATAACTTCGTGTTCAGGGGTACTAAAAGCGGTGCACTACTCCGATAATCTGGTACTGAAGCCGCTGTGGAATGGAAACTTCAATTTCGACGAGTCCTTGGATTTGAAAAGGTGGGAATAATGCCTGTGCGATTGTTTCGATAACTAGGTGTTCAGAGATACTAAAAGTGGTGCACCACTTCGACAATCTGGTACAGTAAATGCTACCTTAGCATCTACAGTATCAGAAGTACGGATAGGGAACTTCAATTTCGACGTGTGATTGGATTTGAAAAGGTGGGAATAAGGCCTGTGCGACGGTTACGATAACTACGTGTTCATAGATACTAAAAGCGGTGCACCACTTCGACAATCTGGTACTGTAGCTGCTACAGAATGGAAACTTCAATTTCGACGTGTCCTTGGATTTACAAAGGTGGGAATAAGGCCTGTGCAACCGTTTCGATGACTACATGTTCAGTGATACTATTAAATAAAAAGCGGTGCACCACTTCGACAATCTGGCACTGTAGCTAGCGCTGCTACCTTAGCCCCCCC
>NW_017803909.1:6351241-6355075 GCF_001625305.1 Branchiostoma belcheri | reverse complement strand
CAATCTTCACGTCGCCTTGGAGTCAATAAATGTTGACTTAGCGTCAGGCAGGAAGATGGAAGACGCCCGGCGTTTGGCTGCCTCTGCCGGGGAAATCCGCCATCAGTCATGACTAGTCTGCTGGAGATTACCGGTACCGGAGTGATAGGATCGGGGAACGGGCGAGATGGAGGGGATATCAGTCATAGCGCACTTCTCGGAAACACACATGCGGGCTTTGGTCTTATAGCATTAAAAAAATAACGGTAAAAAATGATGTATTTCTTCAATATTCCTTTGCAAGTTGGGTTATATGAAACCAGGAGTAGTTTCGCCGCTACCCCTGGGCCGGGGCAATACTGCTGCAAATGAAGCAACCTGTTACCCTACAAAATTCCGAAGTTTTGGTCTTAGCATTAAAAAAATAACGGAAACTTTGATGTATTTCTTCAATATTCCTTTGCAAGTTTTGTGGCGTATATGAAACCTGGAGTAGTTTCACCGCTACCCCTGGGCCTGGGCAATATTCTGCCGCAAATGTAGCAACCTGTTATCCTACGAAATTCTGAAGTTCGGGAAGATTGATTAAATCTGTTTCGTTTAATTCCTTAGAAGAAATCAAACGTAGGGAATGCCAGATATTTGTAAAATCGAGTCGTAACCGTGCGTTGTGGGATTTTATATTGTGGAAGGGAAATATGCCCACAAATATCTTGCTTTGATAGATTATGAACGATATGACACATCAGAAATAACCTTTTTTATAATTACCTATAACTCTATGATGGAACTTTGGATAAAAAAGGAGCCTGCTGGAAAACGAAAAGTCAATGTTCCCTCATTTACCTGACCAATACGAGATAAATTGTATGAATTGTAAATGAATAATTGCAAGTATCATGGTGTCCCTCACGTGATGAGTTGAATAGATTTACATCGATTTACATCGATCCGTGGGACACACAGCATAAATGGACAGCATGAAAAGCAACTGGACGACTGACCTGTGTGAAGTACTCGACCAGGCAGGTTTACAAACGCGTCTCGGAAGATTGGCAGTTTACATTCTTATCATTTACATGAGGGTCTTACAGCTGCTGAAACGTAAAACGACAGTAAAGGGAATTATTTTCTGGTCCTATTTCTGCCATGGACAGTGATTCCAAGCTGCATGCTTACATCAAGGGCTCCCTAATCTCTACACTTCGTTACCCTAAAGCTAAAGCTGTTTCGTAAGTGCAAAATTGAAGGTTATTCTTAGTATTCCTTGTCTTTAGTCTTCGCCTCCGGTGCCTTTCCTCATGTCTACATATCTAGTACAGACATTTCTTTGTTTCGTGATGACAGATTCTAACGCTGGCCTTCCCCGCTGAAAAAAAACATACGGGAAGTACAAAACAATGAAGTATTTTGATCACGTTTTGTAAATCCTGTTTATCACGCCTGACCCACAGTAATAACACAGTAGGCTTCATCCTCGTAAGTGCACCGTAGAAAAGACTGTAATCCCTCCTCACAATGTTTCTCGACTCTGGATTTCGGATCATGAGTGCTGCATGCAAACCAGGGCTACTTACGGTGTAATAGGTAATTTGTATGGATGACATCCGCACGTGCCAAGACTCTCATTTCACCTATTTTGTTGTGAAAGTTACGAGAGAGAACTCGCCCACTCTTTCTTTGCTCATATGGAATATCTTACATAACGGCAAGGCAGACGTTAATTTCAGTGAAATCATTGTTCTCGTTACTGTAGTAATTGTGAATGAAAGATATATACTTCTTTTTGATTTACCAGTCAGTATCCAATATTTATATATCCGTATCCGTCATATGTATATACATATCCGTCACGTATCTGTAGGAAGACAACATACGTGTCGTTTCCGACCTTATTCTCCTTACGAAACACACGCTTGTTAGTCGTCTAACGCAAGCATCTACAAGCTGCTCACAGGACATACTGCAAGAATCATCAAACGTACAAGAACGTTCCTTCGGACTAGAAGGAAGACAAAAGTGTAGTGCCGCATGTCTTTGCACCATTTGTTCCTTCATACACATTACAGCTCCACCATTTCACTTCTGTCATGATATGTCTGCTTAGATCGCATCAACAGCGTTTAAACAGAATCAGAAGCATTTCCTAGTTCGGGAAAGTAGCGCAAATCATCACCTCCACCTCTTCAGCACCAAGGACAGGCACTGCCGTAACCGTGGTTAAGGCCTACGTTACATCACACCTCATTCAGGGCCTGATTTTTTTTCGCTTCTTGAATGAATTACACAACATGATGGAAAGTCTACATGCCGTAGGGAGGCCGCCCCAGGCTTTTTCATAGCTTAACAAAATGTGCGTGAATACCCAGCGGGTGTAGAACAGTTTCCGGACTGAATATATAATTACGGACGAAATCGTTTCAGAGTGCATTTCCTCTTCGTTAGGACTTCGGAGTAGAGGTCGCCATCATATCAGTAAGGCTGTCATTCTCAACATCATTTCCAGGGAACCATTTGACAACAGGTCTCTTATTTGTAACTGTGATTGTGACTGGTTTGCTCCTACTACGATACCTTATCAAATAAATAATATGTAGTAAAGAAAAGATATTGTTATGAAAGATTATAACATAGATTATCGTTCAGATTGTCGTGTTGTTGATCATATATATTTGCAAAATATAAAACTTCACGGAGAATTGTCACCTAAATGGACACTTGTTTATGTGTTCTGTGTGTTTTTTTGTTTAGATTTTCTACTGTTGGGCCGAAGGAAGACACTGTCATTGGCTAACAGAGCTGATATCAGCCCAAATCACAATAACCGATGGACGGACACGACTGCACCGATTCAATTTCCGCTCCAGATCTTCGTCCTGTTGATTACTGTAATTCATTACCCCACACTCTATATTCTAAAGGACGGAAGATGCCTCTATCAAATGCTACAAACGCATATATTTATCTTTAAACATATGTTTTGTGACAGCGCCTATTCATTATAGCATGTAAGACACCATGCTTATAGGCTGTAATAAATTGGAAAATTACGTGAACGTCTTTAACTGTTGCTAGCAATTGGTTGAATGTGGATGCCGAATCGCGATGTCCTTGGAATTGGAAAAATAATATTCTGCAGATCTGAGGTGACCGTGACCGTCCGTGGCTGGGCGTCCTGCCGACCGCGTGTGTGTAATATCAAGTGAGGCCACCGGAGGGGCATTTCTGATCGACAACCGGCACTCACACATCTTTTACCAACTTTCAACACTGGCGATATCGTGTCCTCATCATTGCATTATGTTTCCTCTATATGATATTATCCTGTACGATAATCTCTTGCTCCGCGCATTGACGCTTCAACCAATCAAGACCTTGATACGTCGGTGAAGGTTAGACATCCAGGTAATAAGCAATTGGATATGATTTTGGAGAGGGTCAGATGTTTCAGGTAACATCCACTACCTTTTGTCAGTGACACTAAGAGACTGCAGGGGAAATGCAGGTTTAATTTGTAAGCACGAACTATTGATTGATATGCAAACAAGTGAAAACAATTTTATTGGAAGTCCAATCAAGACCTTCTCTATAAAATGGATCCCCACTCTTACGTTCTTAAGTGATCCATTCGGGGTTACAGTGGTGTTTTCGGTAGATGGTTATCATTCTTATGTCAGAGATAAAAATCGGCTACACCATGATCTAATATAATTTCTTCATCGGATGTCATTAAATGCTACATATAGCTCCAGTGCCGAAGAAACGTGCCATGCGTCACGTTGGTAATATTGTACGATATATTGGCTCAGGGTTTGAAAGTAAAATAAAGGATCCCCACACAGAAACACACACAAA
>NW_017803909.1:6350244-6351221 GCF_001625305.1 Branchiostoma belcheri | reverse complement strand
TTTTGTCATTCCACCTCGCTGGCAGAAATTGAAACCGAAATCATTAGGGTAGCCGCACCCTACCCGTTTTACTACCGGGGGCCATAGCCTGGGACCCCGCCGAACCCCGAGCACCCTGGGGTGCTAGTGAATTCCCGCCTTGACTATTAGTGGGAAAAAATTGTCGACTGAACTGCCCTTGTTTGGGAGATGAGCTTATTTCTATCGGCGGTTCTCTCGGGGTTTCTGCCACGGTCCGAAACCCAGATGAACAGGCCGGTTAACATACGTATTCCCCTGTCTCATTCGCTTGCTGGTCTCGTTAGTTGCCAGACTTATCCCTTACATTTCTATCTTATTGGTCTCCGCAAGGAGACTCGGAACTAGTTCACGCTCCGTTGGCCGTACCTGCCAACCACCACTTCTCGGTGAGTATATCCCTGGTTAACCCGCGCAGGCTACCCGCACCCTTTCCACAATTGGCAACCAGTAGCACTTGGGGAACCTGTCCGGTACCCCCAACACCACCCTCGCCTTCTGTTGCATCACAAAATTTACTAGGGCTGTTATAAGGCTGAAGGGAGGGAATGCGCAACAGTTTCGACCCGTCAGGTCCTGTGCAAATACATTGACCCCTTCAGAGTACGGAGTTGGGTATGGACGGAGGAAACGTAGATTTCGCCCGTCCCTTGCTGACTGCACGCTGGATGGTGACACCATGAGGTCCGTGTCAAACCCGGAGACCCCTCCTAACTCCGCATCGATCCGTTGGAAGACCTTTCTATTCAACATCACATCTGACGCCTTGGTAAGGCGGGACGCGGGGCATCCGCTTCGTTGACTCTCGACGGCGTGAAGACTGGCTTAACTCAACATTTAGACTGACCACCGTCTCCCATAGTCTGCGCACCGCCCTTGATAGTTGGAGGCTTTTCCCCTCCTTGGTTGTCCCCGGCGCATTACACATTTCGTGCTGTCCACATGGGCGTCTACGTACG